>NC_056749.1:430516474-430531474 GCF_019279795.1 Protopterus annectens
AAGCTAAATTTCAAAATCTCAGGACAACAGGTTTGCAGCCAAGTACTTTAAGCTACATTACCAAGGAATAATAACACACAAGTGCTTTCGCTCAGAGGAATTCTGAGCTTTATCAAGTGACAAGGAGCTTGAAGTTATTGCTTTGTGTGCAAATCATCAGTTCTTCTTTGCTAATTCACTAGTACTGGTATCATACATCATCACACATCATCAGTTCTTCTTTGCTAATTCACTAGTAGTGGTATAACAGATGATCAGTTCTTCTTTGCTAATTCACTAGTACTGGTATCATACATCATCAGTTCTTCTTTGCTAATTCACTAGTACTGGTATCATACGTCATCAATTCTTCTTTGCTAATTCATTAGTACTGGTATCATACGTCATCAGTTCTTCTTTGCTAATTCACTAGTACTGGTATCATACATCATCAGTTCTTCTTTGCTAATTCACTAGTACTGGTATCATACGTCATCAGTTCTTCTTTGCTAATTCACTAGTACTGGTATCATACATCATCAGTTCTTCTTTGCTAATTCACCAGTAGTGGTATCATACGTCATCAGTTCTTCTTTGCTAATTCACTAGTACTGGTATCATACATCATCAGTTCTTCTTTGCTAATTCACCAGTAGTGGTATTGTACAGCATCACTTCTTCTTTGCTAATTCACTAGTACTGGTATCATACATCATCAGTTCTTCTTTGCTAATTCACTAGTACCGGTATCATACGCCATCAGTTCTTCTTTGCTAATTCACTAGTACCGGTATCATACATCATCAGTTCTTCTTTGCTAATTCACTAGTACTGGTATCATATGTCATCAGTTCTTCTTTGCTAATTCACCAGTAGTGGTATCATACATACATCATCAGTTCTTCTTTGCTAATTCACTAGTACTGGTATCATACATCATCAGTTCTTCTTTGCTAATTCACTAGTACTGGTATCATACATCATCAGTTCTTCTTTGCTAATTCACCAGTAGTGGTACCATACATACATCATCAGTTCTTCTTTGCTAATTCACCAGTAGTGGTATCGTACAGCATCACTTCTTCTTTGCTAATTCACTAGTACTGGTATCATACGTCATCAGTTCTTCTTTGCTAATTCACTAGTACTGGTATCATACGTCATCAGTTCTTCTTTGCTAATTCACTAGTACTGGTATCATACATCATCAGTTCTTCTTTGCTAATTCACTAGATGTGGTATCATACGTCATCAGTTCTTCTTTGCTAATTCATTAGTAGTGTGGTATCATACATCATAAGTTCTTCTTTGCTAATTCACTAGTACTGGTATTATACTGCATGCATTTCCTGAAGCAAACTACTTCGACAGGTTTAAACATTTATTTAGCTGCACATCTTAGATGTGCACTTATTTTAAGAGCTTCAAATAATGTCCACTTTATAATACAAATCTTCCTTTATCGGAAGTCAGACATACTGTATTTGGTCAAAGACTGATCTGCAATTACTTAACTACTCAGGTACATAACACAAGTAAATATGTGTATGACAAGAGAATCTCAGTTCCTATAGGTATTTCCTGGATGGAATAAACATTGTGAACTTGCTTCCTCTTTTACAGTTGCCAGCTATAATCAGATTTATGTTCATCAGGGGCTTTTTATATACTCCACCTTTCCTTCCCTTAAATGAGTTTTAATTATTTTTTAATTTCTACTTTTAAAAGTGCTTCAATAAAAAGTCGTCTGGCTACTTGAAACTGGCAACATGAAGAGAAGACTGGGAAGAAATAGCCAGGGAATTGTTATGGAGAGGCTTGTACAGGCCCAAGGGCCGACAGCCTAGTACCAACCTATGAATCTACGTATATAATACAACACAGATGCACTGGAGAGTAGTGTCATTAAATCATATTTGTATTTTTCACAAGCGTCACTTCTGCTATTCAATTATGGCTTTGAAAACTCCAAACCAACTTAACTTCAGTATATGAATCATGCAGTCATCTGCCTGCTAACAGCATTAGTGCACAACACCGCTACAGCTATCAAGCAGTTATTCACAACAGACTATTTCTCATGCTGACAATCAGAACTTGTAGCAACTGTGGTTGCATTCCTGATAGATTAGGTAGGTTTGCAATTTCCTGCTGTCAAAGTTACCTCCTGTCTTACATCAGCCTCAAGAATTAATGTGTCGATCTTCTTAAAATGACCACTTACAGACACAACACAGAAGAGGACAGCAACAATTACACAGTGTTTAAAAGAACAGTTGAGATAATAATAACAGATCTCAGTGCATCAAAATTACATGACTTTGGTTTCGTTTTTTAAATCAAGGTTTTAAATGACTCAGTCAGAACCTAAACCTTAAAGTATCAAAAAAGCATGTTTTGGATACAAGGAGAATAAAGGTAGTACATGCATATGGATCCTGGAAGATGACCCACCAAAAGTTAAAAAAATAAACACATAAATAAAAATACATGCAATATTAATACTGTGGTTATGAGTTCATCTTTTTATACTCATAAACTGTTGTACAATTACAACAAAAAATAAACTGCAAATGAATTAATTAATCTTACTAGGCTTTACGGATTAACTACAAACCTTTATGCAAGCTGGGTTATTTTTCACAGGCTGGGGTAACCTTGGGAGACTAATTAAAAGTTGCCACAAGAACAGTTAAAACATGCAGCCAAAGTGGATGCAGTGAAGCTGCTGTTCATAGAAATCCCCTGCCTGTCAGCCAGCAGATCAAAGTATTGTAAGTGCCCTGATCTGTTGTTAATACACAGCAGCGTGTTGCATCATGGAGCAACGTAACATATAATGGACAGAACTTCACTGCTAAAAGAGAGCAGTTGTTCTCGGGCCAATGAATGCTATTGCTCCCTAATGCACAGTGGGGAGTCCATGGATTCATTTCAGAAGAAGCAGTGACTGCCTCACTGCACTTGTGTAGTGAGAGCTCACAGCATCACAGCTGCTTCTGAGATGAGAAGCCCTTTCAATCTCAAACAAGCTGCACAGCATAGTCAACATAGAAATGTATCCATGTGAACAGTACTGGGATAAAACAAATTCTCAAGTGTGAACGCTGATGCTCAAATGGCAAAAATCATGCTATTCCTGTACAGTGTACAGAAAACCTCCCTAATGCAAATTGCTGCTTGAACACTGGAGGGCAAACCACTCTGCTCTAAGCCTTCTCCTCCTACCTTTAATATCAGATGTACTTGAGCTCATCTGATTACAACACACCAGCCATGACCCCATGCGGTCTGCACAGCAGTATATTTTACATGCGCTGGGTGAATATATAACATTCCATTTTGATTAACCGTGAAGTACAATAAGAAATACAGCTGGAATCCTGGTAGATGGAGGCCTCAGTACATCAGCAGAGATCAGACATCTTTGCTTTTTTGTTGGAGAGTTTGTTTCAACCAGAAAACAAAAACCCAACAGGAACTTGCAACAGCCTCCTGGTAAAGGGAGGGAATCGTGCAGTGCACACACCCACATGCACCCACCTCCCCCCAGCTCAGCATTGTGCAATGGCATTAGCAGTAAGTACAAGCTTGCCCCACATCTTCTGTGGGTCATCACAGACCCTCCTTTAGTTGTTGCCAGTATGGCAGGACAAGCCACCTCCTTCTCCACAAGATGGGCAAGCTGCCATTGGCCACTCAAGCTCATTCTCTCTCACCTAACCCTCAAGTGCCCATGTTGCTAAATGAAGTTGGGTCATCCAGTAAACAGTCAGGGTTTTGTCCCTTTATGTCAGAGACAGGATTAGGGTACAAATCCTTTCCTAAACCTACACAGGATTTTTTTTGTAACCATTTGAAATAGCAATTCCTGAAATACAGAAGCTGAATGGCTGAAAGAACAGACTTGTACATACAAAGTCCGAGATTACATTTCTCGAATTATTCTCTTTTCTCCATGGTATGGCAATGTTGGAGTTGGTATATGCAAGTTTGGGGGATGGGGGAGTGGAGCTTGCCTCCCTCACCCCCCCCCCCCCCCGGCAAAAGAAAGTTTTAAGGATGAGTGATCTTCAAGAATTGCTCCTCTTTTGTGTTCTTTCTTTTTTGGCATGTTAGCATTCAACATTTTGAGTGCTGACATTTCAATAGGGAGGCTTTTCTTTAGGAAACAAACCGTTAATGCTGGTAATATCCACTTATTAAATGAATAATTCAATATTAATGTTCTTATACCTTGCCAAGAGCCTAACACTTTCAGAATTAGGCCACTGTCAAGGCTACCACAGGAAAAATAAAGCAATTACTTTACAATGGGCAATGCTAATAACTCACAATCCAAGCACATTTACTTGGAACCCGTTTGAAATTCTGATTAGAAGTTTAACTAAAATCCTTCATGTGGTATGAAACGGTCAGCTCTGTTCCTACTGATGCTCAGCATTAGTGGCGAATGTGTTATTCTTTTAAACTTGTTACTTTTCTGTCATCTAGCCGGAACAGTCACACTTAGTCCACACCTTTCAGGTAAGCCTTGGTATACCACGCTCACCAGGTTCCTTGAGCACTGACTAGTAACCCTTGTCAATGGGGGTTCTCAGTCACAGATAAACAGGCAAGAAAGCCAATGAACAGCAAAGAAAATTCACATAACTATGTCTTTTTGTGTGTGTATGTGTACGCGCACATGGGCATGAGCGTGTGCGGACTAACGTGGACAAATTTCCTACAGAAAACCTAACTACAGAGTTAGTTATGCATTTCTTTGTTCATTAGTTAAATGGTTAAACGTCATATCTAATGGTGCAAAACAAATTTTTCTTTTCACACACAAAAAAGTGTTTGTATGCATACTTTTCTGAGTAAAAAGAAAAGTCTGTTTTGCAGCCTTTGGAAATTATAAAGTTACCTTCCAAACACAGAAGACTAAACATACAGAATTGCGTTTACTGCATTATTAGTGGCCGAGCGGAAGGCATTTACATCACTCTGGGTTCCAGCTTTACTGATGCTGAATTAGCATTGGGAAGTAACTGTGTATTGGTTATGTAACTTCCAAACTGTTAAACTGCGCACAATCAATCATCACTTTTGGAAGGTGAGAAAAATCAGTGCAGCCATACATGTACACACTGGGAGATCATGCAAATTATATAAAGACACTAACCAGAAGTCAGGACTGACCAAAGCACTTACTCCTGCAGCTGTGACTCCACAGAGAGGCTTTCATGTTTACCAAGATTGAATTACTTCAGACCACACACACACACACACACACACACACACACACACACACACACACACGCACACACAGACACACGCGCACACACAGACACACGCGCACACACAGACACACATGCACGAAATTTGTTAATGATTGCTTTAGTTAGAATCTATGAAAAGAACAAAACTTCCATCCTAGTTAGATTTCTTTGTTAAAACAATCACCTGCTGTGAAACTTGCAGTGATCAGTTTCTTTTCCTTACCTGCTACAACAGTAAGCTCTTCTGAAAAACAGAAAGACAGCTCTGCATCACATGATTGCCACTAGTAACACAACTTCTTGATTATCTGTTATGGCTGGACTGCCACTATACAGCTCAAGATCTCAGGTGACAAGATGCAATTTTTTCTTGATAAATCAGCGGCTTTACCAAGTGTTAATGGGCTGGAAAGTGGAACGGGACTTAAAATGTTTTAAAAGTAATCTACTCTGTTCCAAAGCCAAAATTGTATAAATCAACAATAACGGCTCATTATGCTTTAGAAAGTATCAATACAAAAATACAAATCGAATACATAAAATCAATGAGCTAATACTGCTGACAATTATTCACTACAAAGACTTGAAGAAATCCAACTGGATTACCAGCAACAAGTACTATTTCCCTCCCCTGGGCACATTTTTGCATGACAGTAATGCTGGTCTTTTCAATGGCTAACCATACGGCCATGGAAACAAAATGTTCTTTTACATGTGGTTAAGAACAAAACAAAAAAAAAAAAAAAAAACAGTTTAGCAGATGTTTTGGCTCTGTATCAAGAACAGCCCTACCTACACTCACTCACAAGAATGAACACTGTTTGGGCACTTAAGCCCCTAAATATCAGTTACATTTCAGAATTAGTCAGGAATTTAAATCCCTCTCTCCCATTAAACATAAATGAATTTTGCAGGTGTTCTATATTTTTTATGTAACAGATGATAAGTTTCAGTTCTGAGTGATCCTGCATAGGTAAAAAAAATCCTAATATAAGTTGATTGCTCTTGTTTGCTGTTAACAGGAATGCAAGTTTTTTTCCCTCACTGTTAAAAATATGTACATACATACATACATACTTAAATAAATAAAAAAAACAAGATCTATTCAAACAGACATATCCATAAATACCTTGATTATTAAGCAGAATTGAATATAAACCCACTGGAATTCATAAGGATGAAGTCTCGTCTCTTTAAAACAAGTATAGAGTTCCTATACTTTTTGTACTGTTATTTGAATTTTATTCTTTATCAGATTACCTTCCTAATCCACATCAGGGTCTCAGGAGGGATAGGAGTTGATCCTAGCACTCTCTGGATGCAAGGATAACAGTTAAGCCAGAACATGGTGCCAAAGTCACCTCAGGCTGCACATACCAATTTACTCATGCACAGAGTGTACACTGCAAGCAATCTGGAGAATGACAATTTACCTAAAACATGTTTTTAGGGTGTGGGAGAAAACTGCAGCTACTGTGACAAACCCACATGGGTACAGGGAAGACATTCAGATTCCACAAAGAGGGCACCGCAGTCACAAGCCAAAGTAGAGTGACAAGTGCTGTTAGGCAGAAACACCACCATCATATAGTGCCACCCATAGACTTAACAGTCTGACATTGTAGCCTTAAATGTGATACAGTTCGTCATGACATTGCTGGATTACAAATGAGCTGGGTATCAGGACTCCCTGTACGTCAGGTAAGAAAAGCATTCCATTACCAAGTGTCAAAGGTTAAGAGAAGAGAGTGACAGCTTCTAAGCTTCTCATTGGAGAAGGGGGATATACTTGGGTGACTTGAAGGTGTGGTGCTTCTGTGTAGTATGAAGTAAAAGTGCGGCAGCTTTTCAAAAAAAAGACAATGCATATAAAAATTCCCATGGTAGGAAAGCAATGCTGTGGAAATCAGCAAGCACTATTGTGGTGGGGATTCACTGATGTCCATGAAAAAAAATGGGTTTGTACCTTATACGGAAATAAATCAATTAACTAACTATAGATCATCCCAGGACAAGATTCTGACCCCCAAAACTGTAGCCACATGCCACCCCATACCCAAAAAATCATGTCACTTACTTTTAATACTTGTCCCCCATACTTGTACGAAAACACAAAGATATGCACACACAAGGAAATAATGCTGGCTGTCTAACATAGGCAAGCTATGTGGTTGGTTTTACAAGTAAGTTTTTAACACTACAGGCAGCTGTTTTTGTCAAGTCCAAAATTTACTAGTCATATAATCGTAGCAAAGGGCAAAAAAGCAAGAGTACCACAAAAAATGAGACAGGTTACTTAACACAAAACACTTGACTAAAGACCAAAAACTGCTACAACACACAGAAATTTGCAAGATTAAACATTCAGTACCTGAATTCTAAAGTTGCTAAGTCCACTTGGACCATCAGAGCTGTTAATCAGCTCAGACTTGACCCTTACCATTAGCTCTTGGCATCTGTTCTACAAGTCTTCACTGTTCTGCTGCTTATCACCCCAGAGCAGATTCAGAGCAATAAAAATAGCCACAGATACTAAAGCTAACCTTTCTAAGCACAGGGGTACTACATGCCCATAAATCTTCCCCATGGTAATAAATGGGAATTTTTATATGCATAGTCTTTTGTAATTTCTAAATAAATCATTTCCAGTGACAAAATGCTCTTGAAAATTTCCACCCAGAGCACAGTTACAGGAACTGTGCTTTATGAGAAGTGCTCTCTACTTATGTGAAACAACCTCATAGCCTTAAGCTCCGGATTCTGTGAACAGGAAGGAAACGCACACATATCTTTAAGGGCTGTTTCCTTTCTGCTTTTGTTACTTAGAGGATATTACAGACCAGTAACATTCCCTTTTACCTTACAGTGATGACTTCTGACAGCAGTTCTGAAGCTCTTAACATTTTGAAATAGTACGATTGCCTGAAAACATAACTAAACATATATATTGAAGATGGAACACTAAATAAACCATACTTATGTTTCAGGAACAACCATAGACAACCACAAATACTGGAAAAAACTAAATGTATACAGGAAACAAACACCTAAACTGCAGAAAACATGAGCTTATACTTTTCTTGTTTTGCAAAAAAAGTCTGGAAAAAATAAACTGTTTAGCAAGTGGAAGCATCCACTTATCTTCTCATTGCGGACATATCCAAAACAAAGACAGGTTGTATTCTCCTAAATATTACAGACACTGAAATATTACTAACGTATTGAGAGCAGCACAGTGTGAAGCTGGCAGAGCATACAGAATCCCAATAAGCGTGTGTGTACATATTTTTCCCAAAAAGAAAAAAATTAAAGCATTTGTCAGATGTTGACCTGTACTAGTTATAGACTGCAGCAATGACTGAGGGAATGGAGAGACACTGACTAAATCATTGCAACATGAAGCAGACAAAACAGTGACATTATTCTAATGTGCGCAAGGGTTGTACATGCTTGGCTCACTATAAGAAATTATAGAATAATTGCATGAGTTACACTACAAAAACAGGAAAAATAATAAGAAACAGCTACATCAGGTTTACGTTTAAGCAAATAACATTAGACACTGAATATAAACCATACATAAATGTAAAGAAAAAAGTAGACTAAAGCAAAATATATGAGCACATGAGGTTTTGCAATTGCACCTTTGTTATAATAGGGCAAATAAACGTCAAGACATTTTATTTAAATCTGCAGATTTAACCACGTTATATATTTTTGTTGCCTCGTGAAAACATTTGCAGCTTTATGAGTGATTACTTGGTTTCTGAATGCCTTACATTTGCACACTTTTGTGCATTATTCAGAGAAAGAAAACATGCACAAATAAATTGTTTACAGCAAGTACCTTGTAACAACCACAATAATATTGTTCATTACCAGTTAACAAACAGACAACTTTATTAAAATCGATTTTTACTAATTCTGTACACAACTTGTATATATTTTGTAGCCCTTTTGTACTGGATCACAAAAATGCCTGCCAGAAGAATAGGAAGAGGGTGACATTGACCATTAAAACTTTAACACTCTTTTGACTCATAGCAAAATACTTGTGTAGTTATTCATTTGCTAACTTGGTTAAGGGGACTTGAATTACTGACTAACTTCAGCCACGACCTAGGCAGCAACTGCGACAAAGACAAGTTAACTGTTACAGAGCTAATTTTGAGCAGTTAAACAGCAGGTCTTTGGGAAGTAGGAGAAAATGAATACCACTAAAATGGTGACTCAAGTTTATAATTAAAAAAAAGCCAAGAGTTGAGAGTCAGCAGCAATAACCATCAGCCACTGTTTAAAGGATCACTGCTGAACATGAACAGGTTCATGAGGTAGAGTGTGACTATAGGCACTAAACAAAATTTGGGTAGTGGAAATTGACCCAAGTGTTCATTAATTAAGTTTCCAAAGACAGCATTTTGCAAATTCGGTGCATGGACATTGACACTGTTAAAATTAAAAGCAACTAGTCACCCAGTTAAAAGGAGTCTCCTAACTTCCATTCAGATTAAAACATTCAGGATAAGTCTGAATTGCTAAGGAGAAAGAAATTAGGCTGGCTATGTTGAATTTTCTAAATGACATTGTGAAATGACACTTTTGGCCCCAAACCTCCATTTTGATGTGAGGTTTCAGATAGCAGTTTAAAAATATGGTGTAGAAATGTCAAACTTCAACTTGACCAAGAGTCGTAACTTAATTCCTTTCAGCAATATTTTGATCTAAACTTTCGGAATAATTACAGTTGTGGGCATGGAAATGGGTAACTCTCAAGTGTTTTGAAATCATATACTACCTATGGCCTAAGGGAATATGATGACAGTAGTAAACACAATGGGTGGACTAGGGATTTTTTTTTCCATTTATGTACTGCACAACTTACCTTAGGAACACAGCTGGGTTGGCAGAATCGACATCTCAACAACCCTAAATAAGAATAGCTGACACAGTATCAGTAGAGATGTGTACAGCACCACCTGTTGGCAGGCCAAAGTGCATCTTGTGCATGTCTGCAAGTCAACATGAAAGGAAATAGTCATGAAACTTGATAAGAGTAATATCACTTTTTAGTTTAGAAGAGGTCAACAGAACACAGCGGACAGCAGAAAATAACTCTCCTCAGATTCCTGACAGTTTTCACTGTGTAGAGTGCTGATGGTCCCAGCTGATTTTTCTTCCAAATTACTCATGCTGTTAGTCAAAGTGTTTTCTGTAAATAAAACCACAAATAATTATGGTGTGCAAAGGCAGTACAGAGCAAAGGCTGCTAACTTTTTTTGTGTAGGACAGAAATTAATGTGATGTAAATACTTGTTTTCCTTTTAAGGAATGAGAAAAATTATAATGGACCTTCTTAATTAGAATCTGTGAATGGTGAATGGCAATGGGGTACTACTTGTGTTCAAACAGCTACTTAGGAGTCTAAAACATAACCATGACAGAACACTTGGCAAGTAGGCAATATTTTGTAAATCTGGTGCAAATATGCAAGTGGGATAATGAAAAATCCAAGGAGAAGTGCACAGAATAGGTGCATTATGTATGGATGGAGGTGGCAGATGTTTTGTTAAATAAAAATGTGTGAGGGAGATTTATCCTAGCAAATGTGATAAGGGAGACAAACCATATCAGAAAAGAATAAGGAAAAGCAAACTGGGAACAAGATGCACTTCATTACGGAAAATGAACCATGGCTATGTTTTCCACATTAATTAGGTAGAATACAGCTGCAATTTGGGAGCTCCATCACTGCAAATAGATTAAAAGAAAAAAAAAACACTCTGCAGCATGCATTGTGAACTCTACCACACCATGACTACTTGTGCAATGAATTCATTATTAGGAGCCTTGAATGCACATTGGAAGGTTCAGCTACATGTCCCACTCCAATAGCAAAATGTATCAAGGCACATACAGCACAGAAATGGGCAAGCAGCACATGTAAATTATCTGCTATTCTTTTCCTCATAACACATATGCTAAAGTCCAAAAGCAACTTCACCTTTTAAAATTAAGTACTATGCTCATGTTTTGCATATCCTCCCCCAATCCCCTAAATTGTAATAGCTGCTGTGCTCACTGTTTTGGGCCAACCTCTTCCCATCTCTCACACAAATTTGACAGTTTACATTTGGCTTCATGCTGTCTTGGTGACTGTCATTCTGTTGGCTACCAAAAGGCAATACAATCAACTGAATATTCATTTTTGTGCACATTCTTTTTAGAAGAAATACCATTCAGTTAACTGACACTGGCAGCATTACTTTAGGAAGTGATCTTCTAGTAGTTTCAGATTTTTAGACTTATCACGAGGTTTGCATCTCTAAATACAAAGTTCATGGCTTTCCTTAAAGGTAATAATTATGATGTCTACTAATAAGTTCACAAGTTTTTATGTTGTTGTCTCTCTAGTCAAGTCTCTGATGCATTTAATGTCTTTGTATGATAGTGGTACATGTTAATACTTGCTAGTTGATAACACTCAGATGAGTTTTGTTTAAGAAATCCAGCAGTAACATTATCAAGAATTGTATATATCTGACTAATGTGTAAAAAGCAAGTCAAACATGATTTCTGTTCCACATACTTTTGAAAAAATATGAAGGGGTGGTCCTTTGTTTTTCACGAGTCTAATACTGTGCTGATCTCTAATGTCATGATGGACAATGCAGTGTTCCATTCCATACATCATATCATGGTGTCCCTTTACCTTTTAAATAACACAATAGTGTACAAAAAGTAAGGTAGGTATTCCAGTTATTAATACGGCATTGACTGATATAGTCACAGCGAAGACACTCTCACAACACAGAAAATATACCACTGTGTTCGGTTACTTTGACATGACAGCCCAGTTCTACAAAAGTAGGATAAATCTTACTCATGTTTTAGCAGGTCTCTTTCATTCCTGGCATATATGAAGTACCCAAATGAAAGTAAACTCAACTCTCCAACTATGTTAAAGTATTTCTCCTTAGCAACTCAAATGTGTTGTTTTCAAAGAAATTCTGCTGGCCAATGTACTGAAAAACATGTATTAGCAGGACACTGATATGAAATTTAAGATACTTTAAAAATGTGTTCATCTTCTTTGGCTTCAGCTATCTTTCATCAAGTGTAGTAAAATGTATACTAGCTTTCCATAGTCTACCATTGGTCCATACATTGTTTTGATTTGAAATTGATAATGTGAGGTTAGACATGTATATACAGACACAGACACACACACACTTCACTGATAATGGTTGCTATTA
Organism: Protopterus annectens; assembly: GCF_019279795.1. NCBI lineage: Eukaryota > Metazoa > Chordata > Ceratodontiformes > Protopteridae > Protopterus > Protopterus annectens. The sequence goes on from NC_056749.1 coordinate 430,528,971, forward strand.
CCTCCTCTCCCTTACTTAAGGTATTGGGATAAGCATCTGAAGGATACCTGTCTGAATTATGTTTTTCAGATGTTATGTAAAAAAAATGCTTCCTTGAATGGGGTCATTCAGGATGCTTTTTGATAACTTGTTAAGATATAGCAATCCAGTAAGTGCTTATGGAAGTAGCAAGGCTGCAGAAAACACAGCCCCTGCATGGGGTAGGTGGCATATGGTATGAAATGTTGCTCCCCACAGAAGAGCTCTTAACAATATTTCTCTGAAAGCACTTTCAAAAACTTTTTTTTTTAGTCAGAACAGTATTCTGTGAAACATTTGACCAATTATTCTAGGTTTCTATATACACAGACATGGTCATTGCCCAGGGCAACTCACCCCATGAGTGCCCACTCTCTACTGTTTAGCAAAGTGTAAATACTTGTTTGTGAATGAAGGCACCCCACTTCCTGAACCACACAGAATGAATAATTAACTGTACACTATCTAAAGTAGTCTCCTCCAACCCTTATAGAATAAACATGTTGCCGATACTCCCTCCCACTTCTTGACTGTAATAAACATACAGCTAATCACTGTCCATGATACCTCTTTCTCCTACATCCAAATGCCCTGCAAATGTCACAGTAAAAGCAATTTTAACATTTTATTAAATTACTTTGGGATGTTAGCACTTAACACAATTTGAATTCTATCCTAGGATGTTAGTCCATCACGATGGTACGGCACTAATACCAGACACGACGGCCAAACATGCACAGGTTGAAATGTCAGATGTAGGTCAACTAGAACGATTTCAGCACTGTGATGGGCTGACAAAAGAAGTGCCTCAGAGGTCTAGATACCCCCTTGCCGCAAAGAAGGAATTTGGCTTAGGACATTGAGGAGCACTGGGCAGCTGCAGCAGCTGGACATTGCAGAATGCTTACTCACACTTATCTATGTCATGCTACTTATGTGGAAGAATATTGTCCAAGGCATTTGTGTCTTATTATTTTATTTATTTATTTATAATTGTTAACCGGGTAGTGTCCGACGGAGTTGAAAAAAAACCTCTCATTTTCAGCGAAGACCCTGGGAGAAAAGCTCCACAACAAAAAGAACATTATTAAGTTACTGTTATGGTGCAAGCAGTAAACTTAGTTTTAGTAGTACATTGCTAACAGTATGTAAATGAGCTTAACAAAAATATTACAGCAAAATATAATAACGGAATATAATATAAATATGCATGTTTTAGGCATACAGGAATACTTTTTTTTTTTTTGTACAATATATATGAGATACATAAGTTATGTAGCTTTACAAGTTGAGTCTCTTCTGAAAGACCAAAATTGGCCATATAGTTTTACAAGTTAGGTCATCTGAAGGAACAAAGATTAATAAAGACAAGACAAATAGTGGGATAGCCCTATGTGGGATGAGCACTATTTGGCGCGAACGTGTGAGATGAGTAGGAAAAAAATAGGAATAATATTAGTTGGGAGCAATACAGGGGCATAGCCAATTATTTAAATAGTCTTTCAGGGTAGTTTTAAATGTGAACAGGTTGGGTTTTTTAGTTATTTGTTGAGGAAGGGTATTCCAATCTTTGGCTATTTTATGGGAGTACAGGGAGTCTCCGTGACAGTTGTGAGACTGGGTTACTTTTACCATTAGTTTGTTGGATGACCTGAGAAGTCTACAGTTTGTGTTTGGCTGGACTAGGCTTGATAGGGATGGGCAGTCGGTAGGCTTGAATATGATTTTATGTGCAAGTGAAAGTTGATTTAGTAATAATAGGTTGGGAAGTTCCAACCAGCTGAGCTGTTGGAGAGCAGTGCAGTGGTGTGTTCTGTGGAGCTGGCTGGTGACAAACTTAGCTAATTCTATTACAGCAGGAGTCTACTTTATTTAAGTCAGTTTTTGATAGGTTAGTAAAGACCTCAGAGCAGTATAGGAGGGTGGATAGCAAGTGGGATCACGCAGTGGCCAGTCTAGCTTGTTGTGTAAGGTAAGATTTAACCCTGTACAGAGCGCCTAGTTTAGAGTGGATTTTTTTGATGGTCAGATAGATGTGTTTAGCAAATTTTAGTGAGTCATCTATGGTTACTCCCAGCAGCTTGGTCTGATTGGTGGGTTTGATTTTTGTACCGCTGTTAGATAGTATGGAGAGGGATTGGGTACTGGGTTTGGAAGATTTATTAAAGAAAATTACGAGCTTGGTCTTATTTGGATTTAGGATGAGGTGGTGGCTGGTGAGGTACTTTTCAATGTCTTGGAATGATGATTGCATTTTGTGTTGGAGTTTTTGTGAGGAGTGGGCTAAGCAGATAAGGGAGGAGTCATCTGCATACTGGATGACGGTGGCATGTTGGGTGACAGTACATAGGTTGTTGATAAATATTATGAAGAGGAGGATCCCAAGTATGGAGCCTTGTGGTACTCTCGTGGTGACTGGTAATAGTGGGGAGAGACTGTTTGCCCATTTAGTGGCCTATTGACGGTCGGATATATAACTGTAAAAC
>NC_056749.1:430536474-430588974 GCF_019279795.1 Protopterus annectens
TAAAAGGAAGTAAGGAAGATACTCCATAGGTTGGTACTAGGCTATTGGCCCTAGGGCCTATACAAACCTAGCCATAACAATTCCCTGGATATTTCTTCCCACAATATTTACTTCTCTGGCCCCCTGTCTAGCAGGGCGACTGACATGATCCCCGGGGTGAATTTCCTATCTCCCATCCAATCATCAAGGTTCCTTTTGAAGAGGGCCAATGAGGCGCTCTGCTTGACTTGTATGGGTAGTCTATTCCAGAGTATGGGGAGTCTCTGGGTCAGGAACCTATCCCTCCAGCATGTTTTGTTCATTGTGATGACAAGGTTTAGATCCCTGAAGCGTGTGGCTCTGAGGAATTGGGATTTCTTTAAGTGGAGCATGTCCAACAGCTCAGGGTTCTTCATGGCCTTGTATGTTAAGCAGAGATAGTCTCTGAGTAGACGATATGCCACAGTGTATAGCTGGAGTTTTTTTAGACGGTTAGCATATGACATCTGCTTTAGGCCTGCGATTCTTTTAGTGAGGTATTTCTGTGTCCTTTCCAGCTGTTGCAGATGTCTTGTGAGGTACATACCAAACGGGGCATTATACTCTATAATGGGTCTAATGAGGGATGAATACAGTGGGACAATGACCTCCTTTTTTCTGGATGAAAAGCCCTTAGTGATGAGGTGTGCCACATAGAAGGATTTCCTGACTGTTGTGGCGATGTGGTTATCGAAAGTGAGACCACTGTCCACCTGTGTCCCTAAGTCTCTCATCACACTTTCGATGTTTAGTGTACCGCCACCTATGTGGTAATTCATGGGTACATGATTTTTTCCAAAGGGGATAACTATACATTTCTTGGCATTAAGCTTGAGCCCATGGCTCTGGCACCAGGCATCTGTTTCTGTAAGGCCTTTGTAGAATATCCACATCATTTGGGGATTCAATAATGGTTCCCAGTTTGCAATCATCTGCGAACTTTGTTAGCCAGAGTCCCTTAGTGTTGGCCTCTACTTTAGAGAAGTAGATGCCAAACAAGAGTGGTCCCAGGACTGAACCCTGAGGTACTCCACTTGTCACTTGTCTGGAGCTGGTTTTGGAGTCGGCTACTTTTACAGTCTGGGTTCTGTCAGTAAGCCATTTGGCAACCCATCGAGTGACGTATGGATTTAAGCCCAACTTAGTAAGTTTATCTATGATTCCAGAGTGGGGGATGGTGTTGAAGGCCTTGGCGAGGTCCAGATAGGCTGTGTGGACTGCCTTACCCTCTTCCACAGCTCTGGAGACTGATTCGAAGAAGTCAATCAGATTCAGGAGACAAGATCAGCCCTTCACAAACCCAAACTGGGTGGGGTCCAGTGTTTGAAGGTTGCCAATGTCTTTGTTTATAAGTTCCATGATAATGCGTTCCGTGCCCTTGCAGATCAGGCTTGTCAGACTGATGGGATGGTAGTTCCCGGGATCCAAGGTGGATCCCCCCTTGTGGAGTGGGATAACTGTAGCTGTGCGCTACTCAGTGGGCACGAAGCCTGAGGCGAGACAATGATTAAACATGACACTTAGGTGAGGTGCCAGTTCATTTTGTAGTTCATGTAGTACACAGCCTGGGATGTCATCTGGTCCCATGGATGCTGTATTCTTAGCTTTGGAGAGTGCGGTTTCTACCTGTGTGGCCGTGATTACTGGAATTTGGCAATCTTTTGGTACTGAGATGGGCCCTTTAGGGGGTGATAGGGGGATGAAGTTGGCACTAAATCGATCTGCCAGGATATTGGCAATATCCTTGAGACCAGTATATTTAATGCCATTCTGTTGTAGCTCAGAGCAGATCTGAGTATTGCCATTTAGATTCTTGACATAACTATAGAATGCCTTGTGGTTTCCAGTCAGGAAATTATCTTTAGAAGGCAGGTTAATTGAACCAACTCGGTGAACGGCTTGTAGACAGAATTCAACGGAAGCATTCAGGATGGCGGCAAAGAAGTTCTGATGATTAGGCACTCGTACTTCACATATGTACCTTACACCTCGCAGGTGGGAAATAAATCTGACGTATGGTGCCCATAAGGTGCAAAGGCTTTGGTACACTGACTGGGGATTCAACTATCCTCAGCAAGACATCGCAAGCGTAAAGAACACTGCAAAAGTGATAAGGAAGGACATTAACAGTTTTCAAATAATGTGTCAGGAATCCAAAACTCTGCATGGCTCCACCATTTTAGAAGTACATGTGACTGGCATACTGAAACAACAGCTACCCTGCTACCCCCACAGTTTGCTTCTCAGCTGGGGTGGGAGTGAGACTCCTGTGGGGCTTCCCTGTGTTCAAGTGGGTATCTCTCAGATGTTACAGTTTTATCCCACATCCAAAGACATGCAAACAGGTGAACTGGCAATCACCTAATACTGTCTACAGCAATGCATGCATGCATGTATGAGTGTGTGTGTCTTTCAGGATTGTTTCTCTGTCATGCTACATTAATTGAGACTGTTTAGGATCTTGGCAGTTCTAAATTTTAAGCCTTTTGTTATTAAATAAAGTGTTGTAAAAATGTACATTAGTTTTACAGTCGGCAATATTCATAAAGTGTAAGACTAGATCTCACAAAGTACTGGTGTAGCCAAGGACAGTGCATTTAAGTACAACCATCTGATTTTTCCCACACACTAACATTATGGCATTTAGCATATAAACACCACTAAGGCACATTAATAGTGCTTATGTTACTACAGAAACAGGCACATACATTTATGTCAGAAAATGAAGCCATCACTGCACAATAGGCTGTGTTTTACAAGGGGAAAGGTCACAGCAAAAATTATCATTTAAAAGCCACAATTTAGCTATAAAGCTTCTCTTCTCACGTAGAACAAGTAAAGAAGAAGCATATTTTTAGATAAGAATTCTCACGCGCCAAGCTAACTTAATGTGAAGCCTGACTTCTGATGCCAGCTAGCAGATATGTTTCAGACATTTGAATAGGAAAAAACTTAAAAAATAAATCACAGCACTGAAAACAGCAGCTGCTGCACTGGTGATGTTTTTCTAAACTGGTTAAAGGTCTTGGCATGTTTGTTTGTGTCTTTCGGCTTTTCCCGGGTTAGGGGTCGCCACAGCGGAACTCCGGTCCGCTAATGATTGGCAGTAGATTTTTATGTACTGGCTTGCCGGGCCTAACGCACAACTTTCAGCGAAGGAACGCCCATTCACGCATGTTGCCACACAGAAGACGCTCTAACCGAGAATCAAACGGGCAACGTCTAACTGTGAGGCGACAATGCAAGTATTGTATAATTTTGCACTTTCATTACCATGTTTTTCCAGGAACTTTACAAACTTCACAAAATCAAAATCAGTTTTTCAAGAATCTCAGTGTTGTGCTTTGTGTACTTATATAGTCAAACAATGAGTTACATCAACACTTCTATAATAGACGTTCAATAAAGAAAGGAACATTTCTAAAAAGTGACAAGAACAGTTTAAATTTTTACTCACTCCTGTAAGGTGCACACATTTTGTTCGAATCTTACAAAATACGCACTTTCAGTATCACACTTTCATTTTTGTTACTTTCTGCCTTTGAGTACTAAACGGTGACAGAATTTGCGTTGTGCTGTGACTTCATAAAATGACTGTTGTTAGCTGTAGGAATTCACTGCTCATTCTCAAAAATGACTTAATGGGAAAGTACAGGAAACTGTAATTGCAACCGTGGTTTTGTGTGTCCATCTGTAAGACAGCATGAAACTGTGAGTGACTAAGTGTATATATCATAGACAAAGAGTGAGAGAATGAGTATGTGACAAAGCTTGGGACTGACAAAGCAAGACAGACACTTGTACAGGCTGAATTTGTTAATTAAATAATAACACATAATGACAACAACATTTGGTATTGACAGAGTCAGACAATGTTAGGGAAATCACCCACTTGATGGGGACGTGTCAAGGCAAGTTAAAAGAAAATGATGCACTGCACACAGACGGCAGCACTACTTTACTCAGCATCACTGTCAGACAGCAGAATAACTAAATAATATGTACACGCATGTACACACAAACACGCGCACACCCACACGCACATACACCCACACGCGCACATAAAACACACACACAACATGTATGCATGCAAGGAATGACCATGCGTACGCAAGCACTCATGCCACATATGCATTGTAAAGACCTATACAATGTTGAAGTAAAGTTGCATCAACATGGCAAATTTGCTAGAAACATAAAAACAACATATTAATGCTGTATGACTGACATAATGACAGCCGACATACTTTTAAGATATACCTGCACCAGGACAAGGGTATTAAGAGTCAAGATTGAGACTTTTCAATAACAGTAGGTAGCATAACATTTCTCTCATTTAATTATCATTATAGTGAGGATTGTTCATGTAGCAACACCAGAATACAATTAGAATCATTAGAATTACCACTGCAGGCAAGCAAGTGTGATCTTATGACAAAAGGCCATCTGCAGTGGGTTGACTGCTGGGCTTTTCTAGAAGCACTAGGCAGGAGAAGATGTGAGTGACTGATGCTGGATTACTCAGTCTGGGGTGGGAGTGGTGGCAGCTTGGCTCGCTGCACTGGTGACACCTGCAGGAGGGCAGATGTAGTGATGAAAGTAGGCCAGCATGCACATGCTGTAAAACGTGATGCAGCTCTCACCCAGGAGACTCTGTATTTGTATTAGCACATACGCACACACACACACACACACACACACACACACACACACACACACACACACACACAAAACCTAGATAATTAGCTGTCATGTAGCAATCTCCCTTATTCCTGTGCCATTGTCGCTCCCTCCCAGTATCTTGAAGTCCCTTTTTACTGTCTTCTCACTCTCAGGATATGGTCCCAGTTCGTCTGAAGGCCAAGTCTGTACCTAAAAGATAATATTAAAGGAAGGTGATTAAGGGAAGATTGTGGGTTTGTGGCTATAAAGAATATGAAAACAGACTAAAAGCACAGAGTAATCACAGGCCAGAAAAGAGAAACAACTGGGAAAGGAGAGGGAGAAGAAACTGGGAAGAGGGTGAGGGTTATTACTGAATGGATTGTAGGTCATTGTCAAAAGGATCTGTTTAACTCCTTCCCCCACACTGATTGTGGCCTGTACGTAAGACAAAAAAATAGTTACAACACAGTGGGGTAAGGAAAAGACAAAGGGGTGAAGTAATTGCACATCTGGATGTGCTCAACAGATAAAGAGTTCCTTTCTGATGGTAAAGTCAGATGTTCAGACTTCCAATAATGTAAGAAAGTATGGCTCATTTGTAACTGTAGTCAATAGACAATTCAAGAGGCTAAGCAAACCAGACTTACTGTACTTTGTACAGTGCTAGTCGGAGATGGAAAGTTTGATAGTTTAATTCAAAGCCAATAATGTACATTTTACAACTCCTGTGCATCATGTACAAATATTCCATACTGATAAGGTCAAACATGAGCCTACTTGCACTTTTCACAAGAAGCAAAACATCTGTTAGGTCACTCATGACACAGCTGACTGGTGCTGGTCAGTTCATAGCCTGACAGGCTTCAATTAATCTCTGGTGTACCTCTATTTTGTAGTAAATTTCATGCCCAGTAAGGGAGAATAAAGAACAGGTCACTTTATACAACACTCAAGCAATGTAGTGGCTCGTCACCAATCTGTTATCTGCCCAACTCTGAATTAGGTGTGTGACGTACTCTATCAAGAAAAACAATTTTAGCTAAGTGAAGTAATTTCCTAAAAATGTTAAGTTATTCATTACAATGCCAATAAGACGGTTATAGTCCCAACAAATGATTAACATGCCTACTTATGGTTAGCATGGAAATACTTATTTTAAAGAATTGTATTCAGATGCACTGTTATCCAGACAACTAAACAAACTAATTTCAAGCTTACTGGATGCACAGTTCACCACAATTCACCAGTGTAATCTGGGTATTTTGCAATTTCAGTAAATGCAGACATGCAGGGTGAATTAAAAAAAAAAAAAAAAAAAAAAAAAAAAAATATATATATATATATATATATATATATATATATATATATATATATATATATCTGTTCAAAAGCATAGAGTTTTCAGGAGACCCAACAAAACTTTGCCTTTATGCTCAGTGTACCCTGTTGTCCATGCATTTAATCAGGGTATCAGCCCCACTTTTACTTCTTGTTGCAGTGAGGTGCCACTGAAAATGTACCTAAAAGCATCTTACTTGTGGCCTGTGCAGACTACACATTCAAAGACACAGCAGACACATTGATGCAAGGATTTCAGTTTCAAAGATAAAACAACTTAAAACTGAGCAAAACAACTCAGACAATAGACTTCACTGAAACCAGTCAAAACCACACAAAGAACACTGTCTTTCCTTACAATGCTGTTTTGCTTCTGCTCTTTGTAATACAGAGTCTGTTAAACAAGTGATTTCCAAGTTGTAAAATAAAACACATGAAAACCTGTGGCCTTTGGAACACCACAAATACAAGAAAGCTCCCCAGTCTCAGTGTTTAGGAAGGTAGACAGATTCAATAAATACTAGACAACAAAAAACACTAAATCTTCACCATCTTTTTCACCTAAAACTAGATATTACTGCAACTCAGTAAATTCATTTTTTAAAACTATATCTCATACTTTTGCACAGCTTCTATAAGCAAAGCTTGGTGACTGTTGATAAAAATCACACACACAGAAAAAAGTTAGATTACAAAAGGAATGAAAAACGTTTTCCTGTGACAATCAGTTTTACTTAAACACTGGCACTTTAAAGAAAGCAAACTCTATTCTGTGACTGGTCAATGCATGATCCTAGACCATGAACCAGACTGCAGTTTCTGTATAACAAGAGATTTAAAAGTGCTATCAGGTGGAGCATTATTCCTGGTCAATTTTGACACCTTTTTTAAAATGACAAACTCAGCTTCAGGAAGGAACCCTTAATTACAAATAGTTTTCTACCATGGCAAAACAGAGATACAAACCCAGTGCCTTGAAGAAGGACAAGTCAGATGGTTTACATATGCAATACAGTTTAGTACACTCTCTTAGTTCAGGTGTTTCCAAGCATACCTCTCAAGTTTCCAAATTTTCCCAGAATGACCACCTGATTTATGCCACATATTTTTGGTCTGTTCTTCATAAAATTTGTGTTTTTTGGCAAATTACTGAGGATTGAAGACACTAAATAATGGCATACATTTGAGTTTCAGACTTTATATTCTTCAGAAAATGCATGATAACACAAATCCTGCTATTAAAGCAACTTATTAAATGAATAAGATATTTAAAATCTGTCACTCTTTTTGGGTATTTGTCTCTCCATTATTTTAGGCTTTGTCCAAATTTCTTGCACTAAGAGGTTGAGAGGTACGTTTCCAAAATCACAATATGGTTCCATTATCTCACAGATCTGACAAACAACTGATGGCCAAAAACATATCAAAGACCTAGACTTTCAAAGTCAAATCCTGTGTAAAGATATATGCTCAACAAAACATTACAGGCAGAGACCTAGGCTTTTGAGGGCAAAAGTCATAGGAGTAAATCTGATAAAGGAAAGGACCATCTGCAGTAACATGTTACAGGTGATGCCCCCACCATGCCTACACTAATCGGTGACTAACTCCTACCCAAATACAGAACTCTGTACTGCTCTTAAGTTCATGGACACTGGAACACATGGTCTCAGGCTCTAATTGGTGTTACTATTTATTGGGCTATATTGACATGTAAACTAAAGCAGATAAAACAAAATATGCTTGGCCAGCAGGGGAAAAAAAAAGTACAAGGAATTTTAGACCAAATCTGTATGTGAAATATTACCTCAGGCTACAAAAGTCAATGAGCTAATGTAAAGGGATAATCTCTATTAGAGTTTATCCAACAGATCTTTTCAATTAGCCTTGTAAATGAGCACAACACCTTTAAAATAGCCTAGTGCATGACTGTTACTCAAGCTGCATGGAGTTGAAATGGAAATGAAATGGTGAAGGAATGCTTTTATAGGTTCATAGGTTGGGTATTAGGCTATTGGCCCTAGGGCCTATACAAGCCTAGCCAAAAAGGTACCCTGGCTTTCGCCACCCAAGAAAATTATTTTCCTATGCTCCTGTCGAGCAGAGCCACAGAGGTGATCCCCGGGGTGAATTTCCTATTTCCCATCCAATCATCAAGATTTTTGTTGAAGAGTGCTAATGAGGAGCTTTGTTTAATATAGATAGGTAGTTTGTTCCAGAGTATGGGAAGTCTCTGGGACAGGAATCTATTCCTCCAGCACGCTCTGTTTATTGTGGTGACAAGGTTTAGGTCCCTAGAGCATGTAGCTCGGAGGGACTGGGATTTCTTTAAGTGGAGCATGTCCAACAGCTCTGGGTTTGACATAGCTTTCTATGTTCGGCAGAGATTGCCTCTGAGTAGGCGATATGCGATGGAGTAAAGCTGGAGTTTTTTTTAGATGGTCTGCGTAGGGCATCTGTTTGAGGCCGGTAATCCCCTTTGTGAGGCATTTCTGCGGCCTTTCTAGTTGTTGTAGATATCTTGTGAGGTACATACCAAAAGGGGCGTTGTACTCTATAATGGGTCTAATGAGTGATGAGTACAGGGGAACAATGACCTCTTTTCCTGGATGAGAAACCTATTGTGATGAGGTGTGCCACGTAAAAGGATTTCCTGACTACTGTGGCGATGTGATTATCAAAGGAGAGACTACTGTCCACCTGTGTCCCAAGGTCTCTTATCACACTTTCGGTGTTAAGTAGACTACCACCTATGTGGTAGCTCATGGGTACAGAGTTTTTACCAAAGGGGCATTTTTTTGGAATGTCGGTAGTCGGGTGGCTTACTGAAGCCATATCTGGGTAATTGAACCGTGTACCAAAATATTTAGAAGCGTAAATATACAGACGACGAATAGTTTGTGTCTTAAATAAGGTATAAAACTGACAGCAAGGTACGTTGTGGTAGGGCCTAGGCAAGGAATGCAGTACGAATTGAAATCTTTATGAGCTATTTGCTTTCCACAAGAAATACAATTATTGACTTACAGACATCGGTTTAGAGCAAGAAAAGATTTCCCCAACAGGGTACTTAGCTTAGTTGAAGACTTTGGTTCTGAAACTCGAAAATTAAAATTTCAGGAGTCGGACGACCGGCACTTGCGAACCGCTTCTGCTTCGGGCAACGCACGGCAAGAAAGACTGACGTAATGGCATCTGCTCCATGCTTTATACCCCTGACTACCTGACGTCATGGAAGATGAGACAGCAACCAACGCAGGACCCAAGACTTTGATAATCAGCCTGACTGAGGGCTACTGCAAACAGATAACCCAAAGCAGATTGAGAGATTTACCCACTGAAAAGACAGGGCATCCACTTTCCAGGCCCTGCTGTGAGGATTCCTGGTGCAGAATTTGATGTGCTGGTGGTTGTAGGGGGAGGCAAAGAGATCCACCTATGGGGTCCCCATTTCTGAATCAGAAGGTTGAAGGTGCTGTGCTCCAATTGCCACTCGTGTGGGTCTAGGAGATTTCTGCTTAAGTTGTCTGCTAGTATGTTTTGTTTGACTGGCAGGAATTGAGCCTGCAGATGGACTTGAATGTCCAAGACCATGTTCCACAGGGCCATGGCTAGCCTGCAGAGTGGGCAGGAATGGGCTCCCCCCTGCTTGTTGATGTACCACATAACTGTGGTGTTGTCTTTTTTTTATTAGCAGTTGTCCTGGAAAGATTAGGGATCTGAGAGTTGTCAAGGCATTCTGTACAGCTAGCATCGTTTTGGCTGATGTGCAGATGAATTTGACTTGGAATCCAGTGGCCCTGAATACATTTTCCATCCATGTGTGCCCCCCAGGCACAGTTTGATACATCTGTGGTTAGGGTCTGGGTGGTTTGGGGTTGAGTAAATGGCAGTCCCTTGTTGTGGTTGCATGCTTCTGCCCACCAGAGAAACTCTGTCCTTAGACAGGGTATGATAGGAATGACTTGTTTCCAGGTCCTGAGAATGTTGGCACCAAAGACTTTTTAAGTTCCATTGGAGTTTCCTCATATGCAGTCTTGCATATGGAATCAGCAGTATACATGAGGCCATGAACCCTAAGGCTTGCAGTATTTTTCTTGCAGATAGCTGGGTTCTGATGGCCATTTGTTTGAAGTAGTTTGTCAGATAGACTTGTTTTTCTGAGGTGAGGAATGCCATCTGGGAAACTGTGTTCAATCTTGCTCCCAGGAATACAATCTTTTGACTGGGTACCAGTTTTGATTTATTTTTGTTGATGGTGTACCCAAAGGAAGTGAGAAGGTTTTTCACAAATGTCAGGTGCTGCAGCAGCAATTCCTGACTATCCTCCTGAATCAGGCGTAGTCCAAGTACGGGTAAATTTGGATATTTATCTGCCTGCAGTATGCACTGGCTGGAGCCAGGCATTTTGTGAATACTCTAGATGTAGTAGTTAAGCCAAAGGGAAGTGCATAGAACTAATAATGCATAGACCCTGCCCTGAAACGCAGATACTTCCTGCAGGATTGCCTTATGGGGATATGCAGATAGGCTTCTTTTAAGTCTAGGGTGACTAACCAGGCATCCTTGGCTAGCACAGGAAGAAGCTGTTGCAGGGTAAGCATTTTGAATTTTGGTACCACCAGGAAGGTGTTAAGAATGGAAAGATCCAGGATTGGGCACCCAGAGCCCTCTTTCCTGGGTACCAGGAAGAGTCTGGAGTAGAATCCTTGACCCCTCTGTTCTACTGGAACCAGCTGAATAGCTCTGACATGGAGTAGGAAAAGTACTTGTTTTTGAGCCTCTGCCCATTGGTTTGGAGGAAGGTCTGGAAACCCTCTTGGGGTTGGCAGTGAATGGAAATAAAATGTGTACCCCTGGGATACAATGTTGAGGACCAACTGGTCCTGAGTGATGGACAACCGTTTTTTGCATGAAGGGCAAGTTTTCCTCCTAGGGGCACAAGCAATTGGGCAGGGCTGGGGAATAGAGTAAAGAAGTCATTGTGAGCTTTTAGGAGGTGGCTTACTAATCCCTGCTTTAAGGGTGGGGACACTACATTGCTTAGGTCTCTACAAACCCAGAGACTGTAGTCTGGGTGGTCTGTTTCCCCTGAGTCAGGTTTGAGAAGGCCTGGAGGGGGCTGGAAGGGACCAATGTTTGGAAGGGCAATGCCTACTGAATCTAGGGGGTTGCACTTGTAGGAATTCTTTAACAGTCTGCATAGACGTAGCTTTTTCTTCCATCGTTTTAAGAATCTCTTCTGCTTTGGTGCCAAACAAACAGTCCTTATTCAAAGGAGCGTCTAGTAACTTTGATTTGACATGGTCTGGCAAGGTCTGCTCCTTCAGCCAAGCATGTCTTCTCAGTACAGAGCCAGTGACAGCTGCCCGGCAAGATGCTTCTAGGGCATCAAAGCCACACTGCAAAGTATGCTTGCTGACTTGGATTGCAGAGTGCATAAGCTCCTGCAATTCTTTATTTTCTGCACAGTCTGAAAACGTAGCCACTTTTTGTTTAATAAGATCCATACTATGTTGCTGGTACTTCAGCATGTGAAACTGACAATTCAAAGCCCTAATAGCAAGAGTTGCAGCGGTATATACCTTCTTACCCCATCTGTCCAAAGCTCTGGAATCCCTGTCCGAAGGGATGGGGTTCTTGGCTGTAGTAGCCTTGATACCTTTAGGCCCCTGGGAAATGATCTCTGGATCTACAGCAGTAGGATTCTTGAAAAGAAATTTGTGAGTGTCAGGAACTCTGTAGTACCTGTTTGGTTTCCAAGGGGCAGGAGGTAAAGTGTCAGGAGTAAGACTGGATTCCATAAAAACATCATCCACAACATCCAGGACAGGGGGTACTGCTAAGGGCCTGTGTTGAGGCAACTCTAGGATTTCTCTGAGTCTCCTTTTGGACGGAGGATAGTCTTGGCATTCCCAGTGGAAATGCTCTCATAAGGTATGCAAGGTTTCACCAAAAGAAAAATCCTCTGGAGGGGAGGCAGAGGGAATGGATTCCTCTGCATCTGAATCCTCATAAGCAGATATGGATATGTCTCCATAAACAGAAATTTCAGAGTCATCGGACTCCTGTTCTGTAGAAGCTGAAGGGGAGTGGACACTGTCTCTTAGCAGGGGAAGGCTGACTTCCCCTAATCAGCATAATAAGGTCTTCAGCCATTCTAAGCATTTGTTTTTGCGGCATGGGAGCAGGTGTATGTGCTTTGGTGGTTGGTTTTCTAGCCGTAGTGCATACTCTAGGCCTAAGAAACTCGGTAGTTTTGGTTAAAAAAGTTGTGTGAGTCGAACATTGGTTGAGCGAATACCTCAGAAGCCGGTGCCTGCTCAGTGGCTCCGGACCCATCCAAGGTAGAGACATCCACAGGTTCCACAGTCAAAGAAGAGTCTCATGGCATACCAGACTCCGAATGGGTCTCAGTAGAGGCCTGCGAATCCACTGAAGCGGGCATCAGAGGATCTGAAAGCGCCTCACTGAGTACCGGCGGACTGGCGACTAGCTTAACGGAAGCGTTGTCGGCAGTTTTGGACATATGCGGTCTGTCTCTGTCTTTATCTTTAGGTTTTTTCTGAATATTGATAGTCAGATGGCTTACCAAAGCCATTTCAGAATACAAAGATCGAGAGCAAAAGAATTTAGCTACAAAGAGAGCCCGACGATGAGTGGTTCGGGCGTTAAATAAGGCACAAAACTGATAGCAAGGGACGTTGTGGTCTGGGCCTGAACAGGTGATGCAGTAAGAATGAAAATGTGAGGTATTTGCTTTCCACAGGCAATACAATTGTTAACTTTTTCTGACATCGGTAAGAGCAAGAAAAAAGGATCCCCAACGGGGTACTTAGCTTTAGAAGACTTCAGGATTATTAAATTCATAAATGAAAATTCAGGTAGCGGCTGACCAGCACTTGCGATCTGCTTCGAGCTCCTCAGCAAGAAAGACTGATGTAATGGCGTCAGCTGTTTTGAGACCCCTGACTACCTGACGTCAGTGCTGAAGCGACAGCATGTGATGCAGAAATACTAAGTCTCTGGTATTCAGGCCGACTGATGGCTACCTGAAGGCAGATAACCCAAGTGTGATGACTGCAACAGTGAAACACGAAGAACATATGTCTGTTTAAGGAATACCCCTCTGGTCGACAATGTCTAAAAACACATCCCTCTGAAACATCCATTCATGGGATAGTGTTTGGGACCTGCTCAGGTAATTTGCATTACAATTTTGTAGAGATGGGATGTACACTGCCAGAAGGGTTAGCTGGAATTTATTTTACTGCCAGTTCCAAAGCCTGAAGATCCAGCCTGCATAATATATAGGATTTGGTCCCCGTGATTGTTTACATACCAGAGGACTGTCATTGTCTATGAACAGCTTTAGGGATCCTGGATGGAATAAGGGGTGGAAAGTCTGCGTGGCCAATAGCAGCACCCTCATCTCCCATTCACTGATGTGTTCCTTCAATTGACAGGGAAACCAGATCCCTTGTACTTTCAGGTGGCTGAAGGTTGCTACCCAACCTATTTCTGAGGTGTCTGCACGGATCTCTTGATGAGGAGCAGGAGGGTTTAAGGTAGTCCTGTGTTGAGTGACACAGGAGTATCCACCACTGAAGTTCCCTTGTCAGACAAAGGATAACACTGTAGGCCTGGCTGTTTTGGCAGAGGTGGCTGGGGATCTGGTGCCTGGGAAGCTGAGGCAAAAGCATTGAGAAAGGCAGGCAAGACAGGGGGGTGACCTGATGGATAGGTGATTCCACTTGTAACAGCTCATAGTATCTTATTGTACTTCAGATACTTGGGTGCCATCCCCTTTAAAATGGGATCTCATCTTAGCTAGGGTCTCTCCAAAGGACAGGTCTTCCATAGGGGAGTATGTAAAATTTGATTCCTCTTCTGGGGAGGCATAATATGGGGGGGGGGTGGATCTGAGAGAAGTAAGCCCATGATTCATCCCCTGAAGATGATGATGTATCCTCTTCCCTAGAACTTTTGGTGGAAACAAATGCTTAGTTTTTTTTTTCTTTTTCCTGTGCAGGTCTGCTTTATGTAGGGCAGGAGGGCCCGGACATAGGCTTACAGGAGGGCCCGTAGGCCTACATTCAATCAGGTCAAAGTCTACCTCTTCTCAAATAAGGATCTGTGGAATCCCATTTGGGCCTTCCATAATCAAGAGCCATGGATCCCCTTGGACATCCAAAACTAATGTCTACTTGGCCTCTGTGGACATGCTTATGCTCAGATCCAAGGTGGCCTGGAGGTTATGCTCAGCCTACAGATCTGAGCTGTGAACCGGGTGCATCTCTGGGCTGTCCTCCACCTCAAGAGAGAAGTCGGTATCCCAAGAGGTGCAGCAGAAGGTTCAGGCCTTTGTTTTTTGGCCTTACTTCAAAATCAACTCAGCTTTGGGCCCCGAGATGCCCTACACAGTGCTTTTTGCTAGCAGCTTTAAGCACGTATTCTCAAGGTAGAGAGCTAAAGAGGATAATCTTCTCCTTAAAGACTTTGGGGCAAACGCCTGACAAATAGAGCAGTTGCGGTCGTGGTTTGGGCCTAGGCAGACCAGGCACTGCAGGTGGCTATCCTTGTGTGGAATTTGTAGTCTACATTGGCACTTGCCCCTTTTGGATGAAATGAGCCCTAACCAAAGACAGTAGCAAAAGTCAAAAAATTCCTGACAGGGCACTTATCTGAAATTTGAAGAATTGCAAACTTGGAGTCAGACCATATGTTGGAATCTGGTATTTGGATCTGGCAGCAGAGAAGCTCTGAGGATGCTGCACACTTACATCAATTTTATGGCTGCCGTCCAACTGCAGTCTGCGTCTGATGTACCACGCACCCTACAGTAGTAAAGTCTTTTGCATAATGGGCGATGTCGGGTTGCCTATGGCTGGGAACTCCCTCATATTATGAATACTGCAACAGATGAACAGAAAACATAAGCATGACCTACACTAAGCAAAGAAACACCCATCATCCCTTAACAATGCACAAAAAAAAAAAGAAACATTCCAAAAGAACAAAAGTTAATGTTGTCATGAAACAAAATATTTTATTTTTTTAATGGCTACTGAAATTCACAAAACACTCAAACAAAAGCACTTTTATAGCTTCTGGTGTACCACAGAAAACTGAACATGAGAAAATAATAACAGTGTTGAGATATGCTCCATTTTTTAATAAATAAAGGCCAGCCAGTCTGTTACAGAGAATCTTTAAGATGGTAGCTGAGAATATAAATTAAAAATGGTTAGGGAACCATCAAGTACAGTTCTGCCGCTGTTCCCCTCTCCAGTGGCCACCTGCTATGTTGGTTTTCAGTAAATGTCGGCAGCATCTGTCAGTGATCACTATAACTTCTCACATTACATAGACACGTCTGGACCAAATTTCTTTAAAACACACATACAGACACACTGTAAAAATTAAATGTACCTACCTGCCTGTCCATAATCACTGAAAAAATGCTGCTGATCTGTACATACACAACACTTACTATTGTCCATTTACAGTATATTTTGAAAACTAACACTCTAAAACAGCAGTTATTGTTATTAATACATTTGATTAACAATGATTTGTCAAGTTAAACAGTTAATTAACAATGACTTGTCAAGTTAAACAGTTAAGTTTAACACACTGCTAACACACAGGGGCTCATCAACACTGGTACAAGCTGTTAAATCTAAGCACCGCCCAGTACTGAAAAGCCAGTTTATCCTCTAAAACCGCACAAGAAAGGACAGTAAGCCCTCATAGGATGGAGGAAGAAGTTATCCCCCTGGGAGTATTTGGTTATTGCCCAGCATTCTGAAGGCTGTCGTGTACAGCAGAACATTCTACCTTACTTGAAGCAGCTATTTCAGTGTAAGTAAAACTGACACCTTCAGAGCAGCTGTATGTTCAGATTAGCTTTTACTTTTCACAAGTCCATGTTTAATGCACATATGAGTAAAGGTCAACAGTATAAAAGACAACAACATTTACCCAGTATTTAGAGGTTAGATAAAGGAAACACAGCTCCACCATAAAAGTGGACCATGAAGTTAAAAGTGCCAATAGGGATAGGAGGTACAGATACCATTTTTTACTGCTAAGCATACTTACTAGAGCTACAAATTCAGTTTACTCAAAAAGGAGAGAAATGAACTGGAAACAGATGAATAGAAGATGGCAGCTGGTTCCTATTCATCACAATAGGAGCGTGTCACAATAAAAGTCCTTCATATGCACAGCTTCAAATTAAGCATCACTGCAAAGCTACTCAAACAAACATATGCCAATTACAAGCTATATAAAACAGCAAATGGACCCACATTGCTCATTCCTAAGCTTAAGACAATGCTGATGTTTTCATAGTAGATACCCATGGTTGGCACTAAAAGCTTCATTTTTTACATCTTGAACAAAGACCTTTAGTAACTGCCTCTCAGGACAGGAGCAATATTTTTGAAAGCAACCTGCATTTATTTACTAGCAGAAGAAACCAGTTCCTAAAGAGCATAAGCAGCAAAGAGTAACCCTTCTTACCCTGCAACCAGAAGCTGAAAATATTCCACTAGTACAGGAGCTAAATGTCTAAAAATTAATGCCAGCTTGAGCTCATGTGAAACCCCATCCGAAAACAGCACATTAGCAAAACAGTTTTGTTGGCTTCTGTCCAGCTCCAAGTTCATGTATCAAGTGAAACAAGAAGCACAGATTTTTCTGACAGCATTCATTAATGCCCAGAAAGCATGCTTTGATACAAATGTAACATGACAGACATAAAAGCCTGATACAGTTTCTGCAGCAATACCCACACACTGCCATGTACTTCTAAAACCTCAAGATACTGAAGAATGTACATGGAACTTGCTATTGCTAACACACAACTTCCAGTACTTAGATGAAACAAAACAACAAACCTACAGGTGCAAAGAAGCTGTAAACTTAAAACAGAATGTATTTTTAAGGTCCAAAATGTAAAAAATAATAACCTGCAGGAATAGAACTACAATGAAATACAGATAAAAATCCAAACAATCCCAAACTACTCTATGCATGACACATCCTAAAAAGTGTTGACACCCATTACCCAGATAAGTGAAAAGCCTGAAAGCCACACTCTAGAACTCCAAACATATTTGAGGTATAGTAAAATGGTGAGGTTGACTCTATCCATCAGGCTATAAGGATACAGGTGGAACAAATTACATTGTGACTCTCTCCTTCAAGTGTTTACAAACCTAAGTACATATGAAGAAATGAAGAACCAGCAGGAGGCAACCAAAAGAAACGAAGCACAAATGCAGACTTCCATGGACACTGGCGCAGCCAACCTGCAAATGAATTTTGCTAAAACAGTTAGTTAGGTTTCTGTTTAAACAATTTGAAAAGCCTTAGCCCACCAGGGAACCTGGGTCACAGTGCACTCTATGCAATTCACAATTCTTATTTCACTGGTTGTTTCTAACACTACAGTTACCAAAGTCATAAACATGTACTCAGCTTGTCACTGTCGCTATATGCTGTACCAAGTTATACACAAGCTCTTGGGCTGTACCTGAGCATGTTCTAGCCTAGTTTTAAAACACTGCCCAATAACAACTGGCAAGGAAAAGATATCCAATTACAATGGTTATAGCTGTCACTGCAACACATTAATAAATTAGTCTGTGGAGTCATAATAGTGCTTTGCAGCAGTACTAAAGAGCAACTTTATAAGATGCAGCTAAAAATAATTCTCATGTCTATCGGGAACCCTGTTACAGGTACGTTCTTTTTTATGTGGGAAAAAAAAAAAAATATATATATATATATATATATATATATATATATATATATATATATATAAAACTTGTTTCATTACCAGAGTATTTCTGCAGGCTCTCCTTTCCAGGACTGTGGGTATTCCCAAAACATGTTTATGTTTTCAGCAGACGATGGTGCAAAAAGAGACTTGGCACAGGGCCAAAGCACCAAGGGTCTGCAAGTTGCAACACTATTAAAATGCAGACACTAACATGACTACCATAACAAATCAGCAACAGCAAAGCACCAAGCAAACATGCGTTATCTACAAATATATCTGTGCAGTTTGCACAGTCTGATCTGTGGTAAAACCACTAGTTTAAATCCGTATGTAGACCTCATACCAGTTGTATGTGCTATGCTTGCTTTTTCTTCTCAAGAAAAATATCTTGCACCCTGCTGCACAGATCACCAGTCTCCAATGGATGCAACCAATTATCCAGTTCACAGATCTTCAACTCCTGTCTTGCTGTCTAGGACACTATTACATACAAAGTCCATGTCTGGATATGAGAGACAACATAATTTACTGTGTAACGCAGTTTCAAAATATCCATGCAGCAACTTTTCCAAAGCAAGACAGAGAAAGGCTGCTGACATGCCCCACGCTGCTACATGTACTGACAGACAGATCTGCATATTCTTTTGTCAGCTGTCAACCTATGTTCCACAGGCATCACCCAACAGGGTGACTACAGTGAACTATGCCAGACAGTGTGAGAATACAAAGGAATCATGCATTCCAAGACACCATATCCCCTGCCATGGCGCATCCTAAAGCTGCCCTCCTGGGAAGATTGTCTAGTACCTTTATAGCAAAGACTGGCTGAACTGGAAAATTGGGAGTAACATCAAAGGTATACACACTGTGCTACTCCAAAAATTATAACAAATAAATAAACAAAAGTTTAAGAAAACTCACTCTTGAATAGAAACCAAACTGCCACACTCTTAAAGACATCAATTTCCCTGAGCACAATGTCTGAACAGAATCCCACATTAGAAAACAGCATCCAAAATATACTATCCAAACTCAAAACAAAGAACGCACTGTTTCAATAAGATTTCTGTATGCTAAAAGCAAGCAACAGATGAGTTCTTGCCTCCACATTTGTGACCAGCTACAGTGAAACTGTCCCACCCCCTTGCAGACCAGTCCTGCTGACTATTCACCTGTCAACATTACCACTCCAATCTGCTGCCATGAGGGGCAAGAGTTCTGTAGTACATTATTTCTAACGTCGCTGCCCAGAGGTCAAATCACTTAAGTATACCCAGGTTACTTTTCCCTAAACAATGGTCCCAGTTCAAAGAAGTGTGGTGGATATGCTTACCCAAACCAATATCACACTATACCCCCAACTGTTTCTAGGAGTTACTAGGACAAGGATGAATCACCTCCCCCCATCTACACAAGGTCAGCACGCCAAAAATAAATAAAAAAAAAACTCATTCCTTCCACCAAAGCTATTCAAACCTAAGTTATTAGTGGTATGTCAGGGCATCCATCCCATCTATTATCAGAACAGCAAAAAGAAAAGGCTTTACTGACAGATTGTCTTAATGCCTTATGGCCACAGTGGCTGAGGTAAACAAGTCCTAAGCTCTCAATCAGTGAGAGTCAAGCACATTGAAATGAACTTTGCAGTTTGTGAACATATCTCAGGTGTGAAGAGTGGAGAACAATTTCTGCAAGGTGGTAAGTGGCCAGTCAAAAGGCAGAGCATGACACTAGGCACAAGCAAATGATGCAATTAAAACAACCACACAAATCTAAATCAGCAGAGAAAAAAAATTATGTTAGCCGCTCATGCAAGACATAGGCATTTAATAAGATCATGCATTCCCCAAATTCAACATAGGTACTGCATTTCAACGAGGAAAGCAAGGAAACTGACCGTGTACACTGCACAGTAGAAATGAAACCGACATTGTGGCAGTTAACTCGCCACCTCTTCTTACTCCAGCCAAAAGATCAATTCAAGTAGAACATTAAGCACAGGACAAAAAAAGTGTGGGCGAGAGGCAATCTCATATAAAGACACAGCACCCATAAAGATCAAATGGAAACTGGATGCAGCTTTGAACTATTTAAAATAAAAAGGAGATGTACAACATTTCTTAAAAACTGACTGCTATAACTGTATTATCAAGTGGTCCATAATGCTAAACTTGTGAAATTTGTCAACCTTGTTTCAGTCATGGCTTCAGAAATATTCACTAATGACATCATGTTGTTATGCTGAGCACCCTTTAAGCTTAGTTTCAGTACTCTGATGATTATGTACGGTGGTGGAAGCCATGTGACCTGGGAATGCTACTCACCAACTGGTAAACAAATTAACAGATCCTAGGGGAAAACTTATCACACTCTGAATTAGTTCTAACTGCTCTGAATAATGTTTTTATGACAGGCTTATGTTGACAGTGAAAATTGCTGCTACCAAACTACTTTCACAACTGAGTAGCTGCTAGCAGCTTTGAAAAACGATGCAGGATACTATGGATTGTCAAAACCACAGCACGATAATATTCCAAGTGATTTTTTTTTCAAGAAAATATTTGGTACAAGACAAAATACGTTCTTTTTTACGAGAACTAATTAAATGCATTAGAGATGGCTTATTGTCTGCATGCTTTCATAGTGGTCATTTAAACAGACCCCCTCCCCCCAAAAAAAAAGCTAATCACAACTGACAGCTTGCTAGAATACCAGGGACTGAATTGGGTCACAGTAAGCTGGAAAAAGCAACAGACTATCCCATCAAACAACTTTGTTGAGGAGGGAGGAATAAAACTAAGGGGCAGCTTATAAAGCAGATAAAGGAAAGCCTCTGGCAGAACTGCTACAGTTATCTCTTGCACAGAGCAAGGTTTCTGAACAGAGGACCATTCCATGTAAACTTCTTGATAGAAGTTATGGACTTTTTGCACTATCTCAAGTCACAATTTTACAGGGTGGTCCAAGGGCTACAGAAGCAAAAAGTCTAGGTGATGAATTGTGCCTGGCAGTTTAGGTAGAGGACTGATGCTATGAACTAATAATTTTGCTTAGGCCCGAGTTGACTTCAGCACCAATTGTCTACTATGCGACTTTCAGCTACTCACTTAAGCAGGTAGTCCTCCTGGGACTACAATAAAATGGGTTTAAAATCCATTAAAAAAAAAACAGTTAACAAAAAATAAATAAAAATAATGATTAACATCAGAAGAATGGCAACTTGACTAATAGAAGACATTTTAAAAGCACCATATTAGAATGGCAGAAAGAAATCCAACAGGCCATCTATTTAGGTACAATACTGTCTCATGACTCCTGCAGTACTAAAGCTTAGCTGCTGGGGCAACAGACAGAATGATAAATATTACTTAAAAATCATAAACAGCCGAGTGCTTCAGCAAAATGCACTTGTGCAAATACAGACTCACGGCATTCTCACACTTCATTTCAGACATTCAGATGCAACACAGAATAAAGTAAACAAAGTACTGGAAATTGGCCAATGAAAGAGGAAAAGGAAGTCCATGAGCAAATACCTGGTGTCTGTTATGACCCACTAGGCAGCACTTGAATTAACAAATTACTTTTCACTCAATATCGTATTATAGTTCCACCTCTGATTATTGTAACAAATGAATATTCACATAAATTCAGAGAAACAAGCAATATATGTTTTCCTAACCATTCAAACATTATTGCTGCCTTCTACTACACATGTAAACAAAACTTCAAACTGTACTCAGTCCTACACTACCCTATCCTGAATGGTAAGATAAAGTGGTCTACAATTCCAGCACTAATTTAAGTCTCTAAGAAAAACAAAGTTAAAGCACTGCACACTGTCTACTTTAAAACAGGGAGATAGGGTCCTAATATAGGGAGGTGTAGAATGCAGGAATGAAACTCAGAGAAGATAATTGTTGAGGATCAACACTAACACATCCTGTTTCTAACTAACTATGTACATATGTAAGACTTTCCAAACATTCCAACTTTATTCCATTAAGGGGTGAAATATAATGAAAGGCATTAACATTATTTCTGAGGAATGAGATTTGAGAAACAGATGAATCCACTACTGCATCTCATCAGAAGACTTGTGTTAAAATACTAACATAAATTAGTATAGGAGATGACGTGGAGTGTGAGTGTTACTAAAGACTCCTTCCAGTTAAAGTAATAGAACAAATTCAGTACATGGACTGGCAGAAAGAAGTCCTTAATTAATAATACACTAAAGGAAATAGGAAAAGAGAATGATCTCATACTGCTATATAGAATAACCAAAGAGAAGGACCAGACACCAAGTCAACTATAAATTCCCAAACCTTTAAGAACCATATAATGGAATTAGCACATAGCCACATTTTCAGTGGTCATTTAGGAATGGACAAAACAAAACATAAAATTTTGACCATATTTTATTGGCCTGCCATTATGAAGGAGATGGGGAACTTCTGTGCTGCCTGCTCTGAGTGCTAAAGGACCACACCTAGTCCAGGAGTCCTCCATAATAGAGGTCCCTTTGGACTGCGTAACAAAGAATATTGTGGGTCAGCTTGTGAAATCAAGTACTGGTCATTAGTTTATCTTAGTAATTAACAATTGTACAACAAAATTTACTGAGGCAGTACACCTGCCAAGAGTCAATGCAAACTCCATAGCAACATAACTAGTAGCCCTCATTTGTCTACTGTGTCACCTTACCAAGCATTGCTCCAGCTTCACCTTTGAAAAGGGACTGTGTGTATCCAGTGGGCCTACCTGTTTAACAAATGGTTATTATATGTTCACATTTCCAGGGCAGGAATTCTGAAAGAAATTCTTACTGACCAAGAAACAACTTTCATACCCAGAGTAATGCACAAGATTTGTCAATGCTTTAAAGTGAAACAGTTAACTGCCCTCAGACAGATGAGATAACTGAATGACTTATCAGAACTTTAAAGTATGTGTTGTGAAAAGCTATAGATAGACAAGGACCAATTTCTGCAAAGGTAAGGCCCCACTAAAGGTGAAGTGGCAAGTCTTTAGACAGTTAAAAATGCTATGCGTGAACAAATGGGATTCATGGTGAATAGACAAATGTGATAACACCCTTCTATTAGATACCATCATTAGACTCCTAGATAAGGACAGACATCCGAGATACGTCCTTACTGCTGATGCAAGCAAATCATTCAACAGAGTAAACCTAGCTGTCCTGTTTAATGTTCTACCCTCTTTTAGTTTACCACAAAAATTCATAAAAATAATTAAAGTACTTTACCTGAATGCCTCTACTACTATTCAAATCAACAAATGCCTTTCTAACCCTATTCCTATCTCCAATGGTACAAGGTAAGGTTGCTCTCTATCACCCTACCTTTTTAATCTATATTTAGAACCTTTTCTCCTATACATATCCCAAAAAAAACTTCCATCATATTCCGAAAATATCAAATATAAAGTTAATATATTCTGCTTTTGCAGATGATTTAAATTTATATTTTAAACTCCCTAATACTGACTTACCAAAACTACTTAATGCCTTAGACCTATACTCTACTATATCCAATTACAAACTAAATCAGAATAAAGCTTATATTTCCCCTAAAAATCCCTTAGGCCATAAACTATTATACTTTCCTGATAGCGAGATCATAACCAAATACCAAATAAAATACTTAGGAATAACTTTCACCCCTAACTTCAATGAAATCATTAAGAACAACCTATTAAATACATGGTCAAAAATTTTTAATTATATTAGTAGATGGAGAAATATCAATATGTCCCTACTATCAAGAGCTAGTGTGGTCAAAATTAATATTTTACAGAGAATTCTTTTTCACTTGCATGCCACTTTCTCTATCATTCCACAAAAAATCTTTAAGAATGTAGAGAAAGTCATATCTAAATTTTTGTGGCATCCTAAATCGGTTAGAATTAAATACGATAAACTTTTCTTGGCAAAGGACAAAGGAAGATTGGGACTACCAGACTTTAAGCTCTACTATAATGTATCCACCTCCTCTAGGCTGATCCAAATAATAAATTGCGACTCCAAATCAAATTGCTGGACACCCCTATGGATTAAATTAAGGTATAATCAATTTAAATCCCTAGACATTAACCCAAGTCCCTCCCTTTTTTTTAACCTAAATCAAAAAGACTCTTGTTTTAGGAAATTTCACCCATTGCTTAAACATATGATTTCAACTATCTAAAATTTATTCATATCTATACAATTACTCAATGCCCCTGACCTCATACAACCGATCCACTTAAATCCTAACTTATCAGTTAACAATAAACCAATAAACGTAAATTCCCTCTTATAAAGGACTTCACAGTGTGGGATTTATACGAAAGCCAAGAAACCAATATAACACAATTAAGGGAGAAACTTGGACTCCCTAAGAATTATGCCACTATCCTTAGCCAAATCCTTTACTTAATTAAAATCAAGGTGCCCCTTGCCAAAATGGACCATTAGGAAATCAACCTAGCTACTCTAATATTAAAAAACATTGCATCCAAAATAGAATGATCTCTAAGACTTAAACTAATAACAAGCAAAAAATCTCAGTGTTCAGTTTTATTCTCAACTTACTGGCAAAGTAAAAGCCAGCTAATTTCAGATCAAAATAAATCAACTTACTGGCAAAGTAAAAGTCAGCTAATTTCAGATGAAAATAAAACATTGGCCACAGAAAATACCATTAAGCTTATTCCCTTCAAGTGTCTGTTATACACTCAAATCATGGTCAGTAACAATGCGTATTACACGCCATCAATTCTTCATAAGTTTAATCCTAAATACTCAGCAGAATATCCATATTGCCCAAACCAAATAGCAGATACCCTACATATTTTTGGGGATGTAAAAAAGTTCATAATTTATGGCACTCACTAAAAGTAAGATTAGAGAAGATGGGTTATGAAAAATCCACCTTTTCATGGGAAACAGCTATATTACATATTGTCACAGCTTAATACTCCAAAATCATAAAACATATTCTTATCTCTATCTGCACCCTTGTTAAATTTTACATCACCAAAAAATGGTCTGATCAAGCCTCAATTTAATGGTAAGATTTTTGCACCTTAGCTATAAAGTATATATCTTCCCACAAATTAGCATATGCTAATACAAAACATAAACAGTACTATCATAAATATTGGGGGCTCTTGCTAGACTTAATCCTCAAGAAGTAATGCATGATATTACCTCAACCCTCCCCACTTACTTTTGCTCTTAACTTGATGCAAACAAGCCAGTCTATAGCTCTCACTGTCTCAAACTATAATTATAAATATTTATACATTATACCAGGTTCTTAACTTAGAGCTCACAATCTTAATCCACATACTTTTCACCGTTATGCTCCTCCTATTATTTCCTCTTTTCTCTGTTATGCTCCTCCTATTACTTCCTATTCCCTAGTTACATAAGTGTTTTTCTCTTATTCAGTTCTTTGTGAATAAGTTTAAAGTTATTAATGCTCTCTGTGGTGACTTCTATTGTAAATGTGTGCATAGCTATAGGTTTCAAGTACTGTAAATTCAAGCTTTATATTGTTATTTTAATTTATTGTATCAAAAAATTTCACTAAAAATATTTTTGACAAATAAAAATGCTATGCTCAGAGCCCGTATTCATAGCTCTTAATTTTACAAAACAATTCCAAGTCCTCATGGATGGCTCAGAGACAGGCATATGTGCAGGTACTTCAGGTTGTACAGGGGAAAGAACAACCCCTTTGCTATATTAGTATAAGGCTTAGTCACACAGAGTAATGCTACTTAATTACAGACAACGTTTAGCCATTAAGTGAGCCCTTACCACCATGAGATATTACCTCTTGCTTCTCCTGATCACAGGTCATGTCATGCCCTGCCCCCCCCCCCCCATTCAAACACAAGAATACTAACTCAAAGCTACCTTGCTGGATATTGACTCTCCAGTCATTTATTTTTAAGATAATGCATCAGCTATGCACAGCATACAGTCCATCTGTTGAGGCTTGAACTGATGGTTTTACACTAGGTGGGAGTGGTCTCATAGCACAGTGGTGGTTCGTCTTTTTAAGTGTGATAGCCTAAACAACAGCATAGTATTGGGAGGTTCTTTTAAAGAGGTTAACCAATCAACAAGCAAAGATGCTAAAAGGTAATGAGGGCAGCTATGCATGGGGGTATTTGAGGCACAGTCCCCTAGTGCACAGTAGATTTGTGACCTGTGGGTCTGAGGTTATTTCAGGGAAGACCTTGTTTAGAATAACAGACAAGAAGGAAAGCAATTCAGGGGATATTCCTTGTGAGGGAGGGGATCTGACTGACAGTAGCAGCCTGCTGACTTGAATGTGAAGCTGTTTTATTGTTCCCTGTTGGTGACATTGGGAAGACAGCTACTTTTCCATTTAGAGCTGTCTGTAAGTCCTGTTTTAATTTTCACCAGCTACTTTGTCAGTGTCCTACATGAAGGGAAGACTGCATTTAACTACAACATATTCCTGTAATATAAAAAAACTGCCTTTAAGGTGAATTTATTTATGTTGGAACTACAGCCCGACTTGTGTGAAAATGACTGCATTTCTTTTCCAAACTTTGTCTGATAGCATACATGATTTAAGTCAGGAAGTTAACTCTAATGATTACATATTCATTACTACAGACTACAATATAACAACATGTACGACACGGGTTTGTATGTGTCTATTAGATGCAAATTACATCCTTCTCTCTCTCTCTAGGTGGGTGTGTGGGTGTGTGTGTGTGTGTGTGTATATATATATATATATATATATATATATATATATATATATATATATTACACACACACAGGTAGCCCCTGGGTTAAGGACGAGATCTGTTGTTTAGGCTGTTCTTAAGTCAAATTTGTATGCAAGTTGAAACAAGCACATGGAACATTCTACTGTACTGTAGTGCAATAAAGTACAGTACAAAACGTTCCATACAAAAAAAAAAAAAAAGGTTAGACTTAACTCTTTTTAAGCTTCACTCTTTCCTGAAATTTCAGACCTTTGCCATACCTCCTACTGTCACCTACACCCTAGTGAGGCATAATGTAATTTGCCCATTCTACTGTACAGTACAGTGACTGCTTCAATACTGTGACTGTACAAGCCAGCAGTCATTACCAATCAGATCATCAACACAGTGATCTCTTAACCAATAGAATATCTTGTTCTCCGTGAAGGCAGAACAACTACTCTAATGAGATGTGTGAGCAGCTTCACGAAAGGGGAAAATGGGGAAAAGGAAAGTACAACAGAATTAATTTTAAGGTAAGATTTGGGCAACTTTAAAGATTTTTACTTATTTTCACGTTATTTCCAATATTGCAGCAGCCAGTTTGTATCTATGTCCGCATGTCGGATGTCCGTAACCCAGGGAATGCCTGTAATGTACACACACACACACACACACACACACTGTAAAAAAAAAATTGCATAGATTATAAACAAACACACCAGAAGAAATGTACAATTAGCAGAGGATGACTGATCAAAGATGTCCCTGTCTCCGAGTGCATTTAAAATTACATTAATGGTAAATCAACACTTTTCTCACTTACAGGACCATTATGATGTGTAATGTCTCAGGAGGGTGGCCTAATGGTTAAGGTGTTTGCCTTACAAACACAAGGTGCAGGGTTTGAGTCTCACAATGGATAATTGGCTAGGCTTACAATTGCTCACAAGGGCAGTTAGCCTAGTACTAACCTATGAACCTATAATGTGCAGGCTAAAAGGAACAAGCTGCAAAAAGCAGTCCATCTCAGGCAAGTGTATTATATCTGTAGCCTTCTTTTACATTACATGCATCTATAACAAGCCAAAACATAAACCATGTTTAAACAGAAAAGAAGAGACAAGTAAACGAGGCTTTAATGCCTTGTGTGCCTTAACCTCATTACTGAAAGAATGAGCATAGTAATATGATACCATCCCACTCTGGGTCAAATATGAAGCTAAATCAGCTGAGAGTGGCATTAGGTATATTGTGAACCAAAAATATATTGTACCTGACCTGCATGGAGACAGCAAGATTAGCACCGCACATTACTAACGTATGTATTTATGGTACTGTCATTTCCCATTGCTAATACACCCTCCTATGTCACTTCTGAAAACTTCAAAACTCTCTGTGTTACTACCTTCCTAGTTAACAAATGTTCATCTGGAATTAATTCAAAGCAGTTGTACAGATGTAGCTTTTACTGTAACCTACCTGTCTTTCACAAAACTGCAATGAGAAAATCTATGAATACAAAATATGCCTTAACCAGTAAGATGACAACTCAGTAACAGTTTCATACTATTTTAATATGTGTCCTGCAACTTTGTTTGAGGTAGAACAGAAAGCCATTTCCACAAAGCAAAATATTTACGTAGGTTTTTGACCAGGGTAGTGGATGGACCCATTATCACCCACAGCCCAAAAGTGTCACAATAAAGAGAAAGAAAATGTTTGACAATATAAAAGTAACAAAAGTTTCAAACAGTTGTCAGGAATAAAATCTGTCTCTCCCATCCCCAACAAATCTTTACTGCACCTTCATCCAAAGCCTCACTTTCTAGAAACTCAACTCTGAAATGTGGAGTTTTAAGAAAGGGTAGTCACAGCATACTAACCAAGTCTCAAATGAAGTCATACAACTGAAGCAGAACAGTCCCCAGCAATTTCACTTCAAAAGAATCGAAAAGAGAGCTTCCCGATTAACAAACTCCTCGTTTAACCCTGCTTATCAGATCAGTTTGCTACTTATCTCAACATGTTCAGGAAAATTACTTCCTGCTCATCCTAAATAAAAAAAAAAAACATTGACTTTGCATATATACATATTTTGGGAAGCAATAATAAAGTGAAAAAAAACTGTCATTTTTTTAATTTCATGCGGCACTTAGCTTATGTATCACTCAAGTTCACTTCTATAATTTACTTTAAATTGTGCTGTTAAATTACTTTTTAAAATGATGGTCTGTAATTTTTTGTGTTAGCTGCAAATTCTTGTAGAGTTTTGTGATACCTCTTTTTATTTTATAAGGTCTGTTGTTAATTTTCTTAATTTTATTATCTAGTAACCCCCCTCCACCACATGTCCAAACTTTCTATTACAAAAGCAAGACACTGAGTTACAATTACTTAAAAAGGATTACAAAACCTGAAGAACCTGCTTTAAAAAAAGTATCACAAATCCACTAAGGACTATCTCAAGAGTTACTCAAAGCCTAGATCCAGCATGCTTCTGCTCTAAATCAACAGTAATAGGTCACTCAATGGAAAGGATCAACAAAATGTCATGTTGTGGGAAGAACTTGAAAGAAAAAATCACTTCACAATAGCAGTCACCTTTTGCAACAAAACAAATTATAGAACATTAATTATATAGCAGCAGTAACACTGAGTAGAAGTTGAAGACATGATGCAAACATTTTAATCAGTTTCTGATTACAGTTATTCTTTTGTCTACAAGAACCCCTCAAACTCTCCTGATTTGTGCTGTCCTCTGTGCCAGGGTCATGGCTGAAAAGGGTCAATTAATCAGTCCACTTATCTGGTTAACAAATAGTAAGCAAAGAAATAGAATAAAATACAAAATTAAATAATTCAATATGAATCAGCATCAGAAACAATGACATCCTACCCTTAAGGATTATGTAAAGCTCCAGGAAATGAGAAAGGTGGGGGACTGCTATCAGTGTAAACTCAAGCAAATGCAAACAAAAAATAAAGGCACTAGTCTTGTGTATTGGCTGCACTACAAACAATGAGTTACATACAAAAACGTGAGGAAACAAATGCAAGAGAAATTTAGGACATTAGATATCCTTAAAAAGAAACATAGCATATATTATAAAATGGTGTGTGTGTGTGTGTGTGTGTGTGTGTGTGTGTGTGTGTGTGTGTGTGTGTGTGTGTGTGTGTGTGTGTGTGTTAACAAGACATGCACTGCTTCATGTTCTGATAATAAAGTTCAGACAGGGGCAGATATAAGCATAAGCCAAACAACCTACAGCTTAGGTCCTAGTGGCCTTTCAGTTTTTTTTCTGTTGCTACAGTTTTATTATAATTTTATATATGAATGTCTCCATAAATTAATTATGCAGTGTCAATATATTTATAACTAGAAAAATTAAAGTCATATTTGTAAACCTGTAATAAAGCAACCCTTTCCCAGCACAACTCTTTTTAGCAGAGTTGGTGACGGCTCTAAAGGCTTATGCGAATGAATGCACTTACTGCAAAGAGAAAGGTAAATTTCCCCAGTGCCCTGGACAATTTTCTCATAGTCAGTGTGAATACCACCTTGGGTCTTCACTAAAAAAAGAGGTCACTGGCCTACTGGGACTAACCCAGTCAATAAAATGTAAATAAGAATATTAAGTAGCCCTACTGCAGCTTTCCATTGTTCAGGCCCTCACCACATCTAGATCTGCCTCTGGGATAAACTACTTGTCAAGGTTTACATTAGGTAGCTTCAGTTTTTCCTTCATGCTAACCACAAACTACAGAGAAAAAAGCCACTTTCTACAAACAGAGTTCACAAAAACACTACTATGTTCCCAGCAGTTCCTCACCATGCCCTGTCCAAGGGGTAGGGATCAATATTAGTTTGGTTACCCGCAACAACACACACTTCAAGAAAAATATAACCAGATAATAAAAAGCAAGTGATAGAACTTTGTGTAAAATAAAAAAGGAAGTTTTTGACCAACTAAGAGTGCTAGTTCACTAAACAAGTAAAACACAGAGATACATGAAAAATAAACTGGCCGTGGCATAGAGGAATAAAGTACCATGTTTGATTCCCAGCATGGGAGCTGGAAGACGTCTGCGGTACATTGGTACATGATAGGAGTGTGTATGATACCGGCTCACCCATCCTGGGGGGAATGGGGTCTTGAGGTAGGTCTTAAAGGAGACCAGCAGACTGTAGGTGTACAACTGCATTCATTTACTTCTCATGTCAGCAATGATTTACACATGAAAAGAAGGCAATGTATATTCCACTTCTATCTTAACTTCATCTGTAATGGTCAAAATTCTGCTAAAGGATGGCATTTCCAGCACTGAAGTACATGAATATGGATTTGTCTGCATATATCTGAAAATGCAACACAACTCCACAAAGCCCAAGGAGTATTACAGCTGGCTGCAAATGCAGCTCAAACCAGTGCTACTACACAATAGCGTACTGCATTAATTTATTTTCCAGAAAGATATAGCTTACTTGAAAAGTGCAGCACCTGGTGCAACTAAAGCCAGAAAACAACCTGCGCAACAGCTAATTTTCTAGTGTGCAGTACACTAACAAAGAAATTCAAGATTCATTTGATTTTCTCTGATTACAAGTCTAGAGCTCCCCAAGGAGTTGTTTTTCACAAAACATACAAAATACCATCTCACAAGGGTACACAAAAATGATTTGCAGTCCTGCCTAGATATCAGTGTGCATGTGTGTTTGTGTGTGTCTGTGTGTGTTTGGGGGGGGGCAGTCTCTGAAATACTCCACCACCACCTGTAAAACACTGCTGTTCCTACTGCTATAATTTAAAAAAGAATACTTTTTTTATAATTTTGGTATTTTGTATATAAGAAGATGTCTAAACAATACAAAGGAAATAAAAGACATGCACCACCAGTATTAATTTCAGTCACACAACCTGCAGAATAACGTGTCCACCTAGCCTGGTAAACATGTTTGCGTGCAGAAAAGTGTAAAGAAGATGCAGTAATTAGAGGGTAAATTAATCACAGACGGACATGTTCTTTAGTACAGCTGTGTCCTCATCACAACACAGCTGAAAGCATACAAGCCTTTGAGCACTAGGCAACAGCAAGCCATCAGAGACAAGCAAAAGGCACCCATGTGAAGTGTCAAATACCAGAAACAAACTATTCCACAGATGAGCAATCAGGCATTCAGGAATACCACAATTGGAACACAGGAAAATAACACATATGCAAATATACAAACATACCCATGTAAAACTGGAAAGGCATTATTTATCATAAACCACAGCACAGTTCACTGACATAGGTCAAAATGCTCAGACCCGCTGCAATCTACAGCACTCTGTTTTACAGACATAGCACAAAATGTCCCAAATCAAAAAATGCAATGTATAAATGCTGTCAGTTTGTTAGTGAGCAGATAGTTGCATGCTAACATTAATTTTACCCATGCTCTGACCATTTTCACTATTTCATCTGATGCCAACTTCCTGGCACTGTTAATTTTGTTTTCTGACTGTACTAGCAGCCATTCACAAGTTTTCAACATGTGATGTAGTCAGGATGTTATACCAATGCTACCGTCATTCAGTTTCTAACAAGTGTATCCCTCTGCACAACTTGCAATATTACAAAGGTCTTCTAAGAAAACAACAGGTTTTGGTTCTTCTTTCTGCAAAATATTGCCCAAGATATTGTTCACTATTTGGATATTACTCTAACAGCTAGTGAAGATAAAAACTGAGAAGTAGGCTGTACTACAAGCCTTTTGGAACACTTACTGCCTGCAGAGCTGTACTAGTCTCTCTTGCTCACTTGTTTACTCTCTCTTACATGGAAAGAGATGAGATGCCAAATACACTTGCAATTACAAAACCTCTTTCCTATTAGACGCTAAAAGCAAATTAAGACTTACTTTACAATAGAGGTTACAGCAAAGAAATGATACTTCAGGCCTGCGACAAGGTCAGTAACATGTATACATGTGATCAGCAGCTTCATAGTACAATAAAGTTCCTTCTTTCATTAGAAATTACAACAACAAATGAAAGGTATATTTAATTGTTAAGTACAATACTCAGTCCACTACCTTTGTGGGTTTAGTTAAAATACAGGCACGTCCTTCAGACGTGGAACTGCATCAAATTTTATATGATACTCCATTTATTACACATAACAGATACACAAACCTAGCCAATCTTCTTGTATACGGCTATTATAGCAGATGTTTCCATGTAAACCTGTGCAGAAACTTGGGCCACAGGAGACAGTCTCCCCTGTGTTGGAAATTCTATTTGTTCCTTGGTTACTGCTAGTTTTCATTTCATTAACAGGTTACTCTGTTAATGACAGGGGTAGGGTACCTTCAGTTATGACTCTGAAGGTATTACTTACCGTCTTACATATACCTGCAGTATTTTTATATTACATAAACTAACATGTTTAATCTTATTACACTGCAGGAGTATGTAGGAGATATCAAAAAGTATAGGCTGAAAAATAATGTTGCCGAGCATGTAACCTTCATCATGGCCAGCATGGCTGTTTAAAACCTTATGTTCAAGAACACCTTTGTTCACGAGTCATGGCCAGGCATGGCTGTTTAAAACCTTATGTTCAAGAACACCTTTGTTCATGAGTCATGGCCAGCATGGCTGTTTAAAACCTTATGTTCAAGAACAGCTTTGTTCATGAGTCATGGCCAGCATGGCTGTTTAAAACCTTATGTTCAAGAACACCTTTGTTCATGAGTCATGGCCAGCATGGCTGTTTAAAACCTTTTGTTCAAGAACACCTTTGTTCATGAGTCATGGCTGTTTAAAACCTTACGTTCAACAACACATTTGTTCATGAGTTACTGGGGGGGCACTCTGTCATTATACAGACAGAATATTTTTAACTTCAAATTTAGGACTTTGAAACCTAAAGGCCTTAACAGTGAAGCAAATTGGATTTTTTTTAATTGACGCCACTTTTCCATTGGCTGCCTTTAATTGATTTCACTGACTTTGTTATTTAAACTGCTTCCTGATGGGTAATTATGGTATTTAAGTGAAGGCTATACTGAAGTATTTGGAGGATGTTCTCCCAAGTAATACAAGTGAGTTGCTGCCTAATTTTTTTTGGGTTTATATCATAAGCTTGAAAGCTGATAACTCCGAAGCACAAAACTCCGAACTTCAAACTTCGAAGTTCAAAAATGTCGAACCGTAAAAAATGGAGATCATCATAGAGTGTGGGAAGGGATCTCGGAGTTGGTATATTTAAGTAGCAGGGGGTGTAGGGGGGCTTGCCCCCCTGCATAGAGCATTTGGAGACCAGAAAATCCTAATTGTGGAGTGCAAGAGTTATTACTGATACTTTCATTTGCATGGACAGATTGTGCCCCCTTCAGCCTTACAAACTGACTCAGTGGCTCCTTAAGGACAAAGCGCGAGATAAGTTCTTAGTGTCAGGAAATATAAATCCTGAAGATTTGGTGAAGATTCTTCATTACATAGAAGTGAATAAATGCTAAAAATGCAAAAACACATGAATAAGTTGTTTTATTAACTTGTTGTACTGCAAAACAATGAAAACCCACAATTTGTTGGGATTTATTTATTTATTTACATTTGTTTACTGGGAAATTCTGACTGGACGCAGGTCCTTTTTCAGCGGATGCCCGGGGAGTAAAGCTCCACATCATGTACATTACAGAGATACAAAGTTGCAGCAATAGTAAACAACATTACAGGTTGTTGGCTTTAATACAATAACAAGATACTGATTATCAACAGTATATACAGAAAATGTTGCAAGTTAAGCTAGTTTCTTGTCATTTATAATATTAGTAAAGTTGTCAGACAGGACTTTAAAGTATGTAAAGATAACTAGCTAATTCTGACTGTGGTCAGTAGTGGAGGTAGTATAGTTGGGTTAAGAGTCTAGGTGGGGGTGTTAGTCTGGATTAGAACAAGATAATAAATGTTAAGCCTCATACATTATAAAATTATAAATACTTTCCAAGGATATCAGAATATTTTTTGCAAACTAAAATACCATATTTTTAAGCTAGTAACTTCTGGTGGAATGGCTATAGCAATGAAAGGGTCTGCATATTAAATCAAAGGGTAGTTCCATGGAGTGAGAAGACACAAATGCAAGCTGTCAGGTCTGTTTATTAGTATACACTACAGCCAAGATGACCACAGCACTGGCTACAGACACTTGCCATGCCAAATGTTTGCGAACAGCCTGATGGGCAAAGATGTGTGACTTCAGAATAATGACATTATTGAAATTACTCTCACAGCTCTTTACACTTCAGGCTGCACCTAGTCTTCCTATGACTCTGAAAACGTATGTTTAAAGACTGGTACATAAAACAGCTGTCTGCACAATTTTATTGCATATGCTACTGTTCAGTGACATGTTTCTAAACACATTTGTACTCTACAGTCATATAACTAGGTCATACAAGGAAAAAGGCTGAGACTGACTGCACTGATCAGTCAGTAAAATGGGGTGACTTGACAGGTCACCTATTCCCACACATAGAGATGGTAGGATGTTAGTGGGAGGCAGTGATGTCTCCATATATGGTGATAATGTAGTGCAGGGGAGATCTACAGAGACTGCAGGGTAAAGGCATCAATAATGAATGTGTGGAGACTACCTTTCCTTACAAATTAATATATATATGTTTACTATCAAAATCTTGCAACTCATTTCTGAGAGTGGTCACTTACATGACTTGAAATGTCATAAAGTCCACTTACTAAATTGTCACATAACCAAAAGTGGGAATTAAAGAAAGTCAACAACTCGGGAATACTGACTTTACCGAAAATACTTACACTTCTGGTTATGTACTATGAACGTTTTGCAGGTGGGCAAGCCTCCCTGCACTCCCCCACCCCCCCTGCTACTTATATATACTGACACCGAGATCACACTCTAGTGAGGGAAAGGGTAAACATCCCAATATCCACTACAGTGCAATCTTCATTTAAAATGAGGACTTCACAACAGCCAATGCACACTAGCATTCGCTCTTGTGGATTCATCATTTTAAAAATCAATGTTATGACACCTTGGGATAGTGCCTTTCACCCTTCCAAGGTTGTGTAACTTATTTATGGCATTTTGATGGCAAACCATTTATATTTACATATATAAAACATAGTTTTCATATATATACTACACAACGATTAGGGGCAGTACAATGCAAATCCTACTGCATACGGATTGTGGTTAATTGAGTTCTTCTGCTGTGGTTCATTAGCTTGAATGTTGTCACATTTGTTAACAATATATTAACTGTTGGTTACAAAATTCATCCTTGTCAGGTTTATGGAAAAAGGTGAACGGTGGTTTGTGACTTTTAAATGTGTTTTTGTGAAGCACAAAAATCCCCTTTACAGCAGTTTCAAAACATCCAAGCATTGACTGGTGCACTGCACTACCCTTTCCTTTGAGGGGGTGAAATCCAACGTTAGGCAAATCCACGGAGCAAGCTGTAAGACAGAAAAAAAAACACCTGCAAGACTGAAGTGCGTTCAGCCTCATCAGAAGAGCTTAAGCTGCCAGCTAAGTTGGGCTGTTGGAAATTCTCGACAGTCTATGTTGCGCCATCAGTGTTTTTTGCTTAGTTGAATGAAACCCTAGAATCTGATTGTGGTACCAGTTACTTTTCTAAGACCTAAGAATTATCCCCTCCTCAATAATTATCAGTTATGAAGCAACGTCCTTTCATTCTCCATGTGGTGGCTATCTGTTCTCCTTGCTCACTGTCATAAGCATTTCCCAACACCTCATGACTCTAGGGTATACAAACTCCAAGGTCACTCATTCTTGGGAGTCAGGGAAATCTTTCTTACACAAAAGATCAGTGATCTCCAAAGAGAATTAATTGATGTTTTAGATTAAAAAATATTTCATTTGAAGAAACTGGTAATAAAACATCAATGCATTTCAATATGCATATGTGTGTGTAGGTATATATACAACAGGTATGTACATACACATATACACATTTTATATTGTACGTATGTAACGTACACATACATAAACCTATCTTCTGGCTTCCCTTACTGCCTGTACAGATATACTTGGACAGTAGATATGCTGGAACATCTGGCATGGTTGGCCTGGACTGACAGAAGTACTAAAGTTTCAAAAAGAAAAACAAGGTAACCATAAGTATTGCAAAAATCAAAGGAAAAAGGAAAACGGTACTAATTTAGAAACTCCTGATCCTTTTTTTTTTTTTTTTATTAAGGTATTCATATGTCTAATCTTGCCTACAAAAGCACTGACTAATGGTCAGGTACCTTATCTTAGGTACAATAACTTAAGTGAAACTACATATCAGTGGTCACTGTCTCTGCTGAAAGTCCATGCCTACAAACAACACTGTGAATGTTGCTATAAAATGATTTAACATTAAAAATTCTCAGCACATAAGTAGTGGTCATAACAGACTGCAGGATGAACAGTACTAAGAAGGTGTTGCATTGTTTTGGTTTGGTTTCTGTCAACCAAGCTGAAGAAAATGTTTACTTTAGTTGTGCATGAGATAACAATGACATTAAGCCTTTAAAACTTTGTCCATGATATGTCATTCTAGGAACTAAGAACATTAGGAAACACTGCATTCACCGGTCCAAGGTTCAGACCACTTAAGTATGACCCAAGACAAATTATACTCCTTCTGAGCAGAATGGCCACTTGGAGACACAGATTTTCCAGGTTGGTATCTTTCCTACTA
The DNA here is from genome assembly GCF_019279795.1 of Protopterus annectens. NCBI lineage: Eukaryota > Metazoa > Chordata > Ceratodontiformes > Protopteridae > Protopterus > Protopterus annectens. The sequence continues at coordinate 430,573,785 of NC_056749.1, forward strand.
GGCATTTGCCTACTAAACTGCTTCCACAAATCTATGACAGTCTTGTTGACTTTCTAATAAGCTACACATCTTGGGCTCTAAATGCAAACTTTGGATGCCAGAGTACCCTGTATATTAACAGAAACAGGACTACAGCCTTTCACCATTTCTATGGATTTTGCAAGGACACTCATTAACTTTCCAGATGGGACCATCTATCCAAATCCAAGCCTGTTTACATTTTATTACCTTGCTGGGAAACCCAAAAGCCCAAGAGAGAAACTAGCACAATTCTACTTAATACTAGAAAGCCATCTTCTGTCACTTCAAAATAAAGTTTCAGAGAAACATCAAACACTAATGAGATGAAGTTTGTAAATTCTGAGCCACAAAACTCTAACCTGCAAATGACATTTCATAACAAGCTTGTTGCTTCTATATACTTTAAGAGTAATTCTGCTAACACAGTCTAGGCAGTCACCAAAAGCAGTTTTAACATGCTCCACTTAACAGACTTTGGGGTCACAAATTATGGAATGCAAATATCAACTGAAACAAAAATATTTGCCTGTCCAAATATAAACAGAACACTAACTTGAACTTATGCTTCAGTATTCTGAAGGCATACCAGTTTATTTGGTATATGTTTACAATGTTAGGGGCGGGACAGTGGTGCAGTGGTTGGCATTGTTGCCTCACAGCAAGAGGCTCTCCAATTTGATTCTTGAATTAGGTGCCTTCTATGCGGAGTTTGCATGTCCTCTCTGCGTTTGCATGGATTTCTTCTGGGTGTTCGAGTTTTTTCCCACATTCCAAAGACATGCGTCTGGAGCCTCTCTCCCCAGTCCTCCACTGAAAATTGTTCTATCCCAGTCAGACTTTTCCGGTAAGCAAATGTTAAATAAAAATAAAATAAAAATGTTCAAATCCTCTATCCCTCAGCTGCAGCTTGGGCAACTGTATCCCACGCAATGACACAGATGACTTTCACTGTGCCCACCCCATTCAACATTGTGCAGTGACTGTGTAACCCAACCCAAGAAAAGGTCTAACTCCCTCAGCATCTAGTGCCCATGATAGCTGCCTTCTTTCTATGCCCTTTTTGCTAATGTTGCTACACAAAAGCATGTACATTTTACATATCTATCTATAAACACACATGACTGAAGATTTGTATGTAGCACAGACAACACCTTCTGGATGATGACACAATAAAGCAGGTTTACATATGTGTGTGTGTAGATACACAAATACACATACATACAGGAATGAAGGTTATGTACACAAAGAACTGGTAGTTTTTGGTGGTTGACAATTCTACCCTTCTTAAATGGACTAATTGGAAACAAACAAAAAAAGTCAGATGTAATACTTGAGAATTCTAAACCACAAAGATGAAAACAAACAATGACAGGATGTGGCTTAAACATTGTTAGACAGAGCAACACATAAATATGAGAAGCTATTGTACTACAGAACCTGCGTCACTTCTAGGATACTCCTGGCTTGCCTTTTTTGTTAGAAACCCAGTCTAAAACCCAGTTCTGAAAAACAGCAAAAATTCTTAAATAACTGGTTATGAATAACTTGGGATTTCAGCCATGTCTTAATAGACCATTTGAGCAACACACACTAGTTCATAATAAAGTCCTCATTCTGGAAGAAGCATTAATGTTATGAGGTTTACCAATCAGTGCTGCACTAAAGCCTAATAATACCTTGGGTTCTTTAATTTTAATGTAATCTGCATCTATCATTCTGATTGTACACCTTCCACTTCTCTCAAGATGACATTTTCAAACAGTTACCTTGGCTAAATAAAACAAAACAAACATATTAAACAAAGTTGACTATGTATCACATAGATCATGTGCAACTTAATCTTTAATAGTGTGCTGTCTTCTCCCTTCATAAAAAAGGGAAAAAAACACCTGTTTATGTAGCTGCTCAAACTAGATAATGGTGAGCTCAGAAACAAATTATCCTGCACAGGAATTGCGCTACTCCTATGAGCAGAAACTTTAGAATGTATATCATACAATCAATAAGAAAGTGTTTGTAATAAAGCATTTGCAAACAATAAATGATTTGGCTGCAGAAACAGTATAATCCTTCTGCAATAACTCGCTCCCCCCCCCAGTAGCTTAACTCTCTAAACAAAGTTTAAAATGATAAGGAATGTGCTGCCAGTAAACTTAAAACAGCTGTTTTCTCTCCAATATCTACATACAGTGCCAGCCAGGAGACTTGAATATGAATAAAGCAGAATATCAACCGTTTTATTTATTTTTTCATAAAAGATGCAGCTGAAAACTGTAAACGAGCAGGAACTATTTACAGAATGAATACACCACAATATTACACTTATTAGATATGGTATGCAATGGCTGGCTAAAAAAAATGTACCTCTCCACTGTCCCCAATGTTTGCCTCAAATTTTCTTCCAGTCCTGACAAAGTTTTTGATTTTCTGGTCAATCACTGAGGATTACAGTCAGTCAGTCAATAATGCTGGACAATATAGAGTTTCAAACTTATTTACTGTTCACAAAATAGATGGTAAAAGTTAACAGAACAGCCTTTGCATTAAGGGAATTAAACCAATATTTAAAAACTGTCCCTGATTTTGGGCCTTTTTTTTATTTATACTGCTATTTCTATGGATACATTTAACTAAACAAATTAAACAATTTCAAACCTCTTTGAAGAAGTCATGTCAGCAGAAACATATTTGTTTTAAAGCAATGAATTGTCATAAGCGTATGTACGGCAGTTAAAACTACTCATTCCACTTATGCATGAATGACACCAAGAAGTGAACTTTTATTCATATTTAACAGGCTTACATTGGTCATGGGTACAATGAATCTGTCGCAGTGCCCATTGCTGTCTTAGGTACAATGCCCGATGATGTACTAGGTTCAATAAATGTTACTGTCACAGTGCCCACTGCTGCACTGAGTACAATGGCCAATGCTGCACTGCGTACAATGTCCAGTACTGTCCTGGGTATGACAAATGTTATGGTCACAGTGCCCACTGCTGTCCTTGGTACAATGATGAATGCTGTCCCGAGTACAACAAATGTTACTGCCATGGTGGCTACTGCTGTCCCAGGTATAATAAATGTTCCTGTCTGTGTCCACTGCTGTCTGAGGTAAAACAGCCAATGCAATACTGGGTACAATGCCAAGTGCTGCTCTGGACACAACAACAAATGTTCTTGATAGACTGCCTACTGCTCTCTCAGGTACAATACCCAGTGCTGTCCTGGGTACGACAAATGTTACTGCCACAGTGCCCACTGCTGTCCTGGGTACAATAAATGTTACTGCCACAGTGCCCAGTGCTGTCCATCACTCGTGCAGCTCAGACCCTGAGAAATTAAATTATCAGAGCTGCTGAGGTATTTAATGCAGATGGGCTCTGTGGCACAGAAACATACCCTAGGTAACTGAGGTTCAGTCATCAGACTAGGCACTGAAGTATGTATCTGGGGAGCGAAGAGATGTCCAACAGAGGCTTTTCCATCCTGGGGGACAGAATCGGTTAAGTCCCACCATAAGAATATGCCTGGGGAAGGCCTAGTACCACACCTCAATGCACAGGGACTCAGGTGCATGAACATGGCCAATGACTGTGTGCACTACAGCCAAGCAAAGTGTGTGGGCAGGATCATGTACCTGCAACCAGGTCGGGGAAAGCCAGGTGCAGTACCTTCCAGCCAAAAGGTTGAGGACTGTTAGAAGTACAAGAAACCTTTGCTTTCTGCTGTATGACAGCCACCATCTCCAGCTAACATGCCTCTCTGCTGGTGTCTTCAGATGTGAGGGAGAAATGAATGAATGAACAATCCAGCTGGATGGCTAGGAGTGTTAGGACACAGGCACCGAGTCAAAGCATGACTGTATAACAAAAGGAAAAAAAATGAAAGTTCAGAGAGACATGAGAGGAAACTACAGGTTGTAAATGAACTAGTTACGTTTATGGAGAGTAAATATTTACATACAAATGATCAACTGTTCAAAAAGAAATACATCAATTTCTTTAGATTACCCTACTCACTCCAACTGTTTTTAAAGTAATGACTGGCATTCTATGTTGACAGGGCGAGTGCAAACTTAATTAATCTTGAATTTGAAATACCAAGAACCTCTTTTGCTGCGAGTCTCTAAATGAACTCCCATCAAAAAACTGTAAAAAAACACAGCTTGTGAAACATCCCATAAATTCATTATGTTTAAAATAAGAGATTCAGAGTATGCACATTGTAGTTTTTACAAGCACAGACAACTAAAGATTCTCACTACAGTTTTCATCTAAAGCTAAAAGCATCTAGAAGTGCTACATTCACTCAACAACCACTCTCTTGTTGCACTCTTTGTAAAGTGAAAAGATTTACATGCGGGGTTCCCTTAAGCCTCTCACCTGATGGCCATGAATACTAGGACAGTATATCTATTACATTCTCATGAAAATAAAAATGCAGTCACTATTGACATAGCAGCTAAAGGCATACTGCATGTATGCCCAGCCCCTTGAACAGACTATATTTAAAGCCAGTTATTCATCTTTGCATTCTTACAAAGGACTTCAATTATGTTGCAGATTTTAGCAGTATGCTATACAGCTCGAGTAGTTCTGCTAAGGTTACTGGAACTAATAAAGCAAAGAAAAAGCACACACAGTAGTTCTGAAACAACAGAATGAGGGAATGGCACAAAACCTGGCAAATGTCAAGATACAAATACTAACTACAGTACTAAAAGCTCATTTAAAAAAGTCCACCAGGGACAAGCTATGCTTTCTAGGGACTAGCCTTATGGAAATAATTAACACGGTACCACTGAGATGCACTTGCACTTTGCACTAACATAAAACTACAGATTAATTTTAAGACAGTTTAGGGTCCCCACAAAGTATAAACCTTCCTTCACAGGTGAAGACATGCTGCAATCAAAACAAAGCTTTCATCTTCACTGTGATAGAGTAATGTATTGCAAGGCACGAACATGAAACCACAGTAATATTACAATGAAAACTGAAAATAAAATGACCATACTTTTAACACATTGTCAACACAGAAACATTATCTGTATTTGCAGCCTTTGCACAATCTGTTTTACACATTTCTACTCTGTATCTCAGGCAATACATTTCCTATTCTATGCATATGTTCACTAACATACAATTTTCACTTCTTCATAAACTGGAGCAGGGATATAACTGAAATCAAGTCAAAATAAACTCTGTCATTCAGATCAACAAATGCCATGTATCACTTGGATGAAATTTTGTTGCTTCAGACTTGTATGCATTGAAAACAGTTTTCACAAGAGGGTGAAGGAAGCAATATAACAAGAAATTCTAGACAGTACAGATAGAAATACAAACACATAAAACGCACCCACCACCATTTTTAAGATAACATAGCATAATTCACAGTTCATGTAATTGTGCAAGTAATAATTTAGTTCAGATTGCATAACCTAGATAAAATAGAATAATTTAATTCTATGACAGTAAAGACAATCATATTGCATTTATAGTGTTCTCACGAACTGAGGGACAAGTGTTGACACTTATGTTTAGTTGTTCAACAGTCTGATCGCTTGTGGAAAGAAACTAATCCTGAATCTTGATGTTATACACCTGATGCTCCTGTATCGTTTCCCTGAAGACAGGAGGTGGAACAGTCCATCTTTGGGATGATACTTGTCCCTTACCAATTTCACGACCTTGCCATAGCATCTGCAAGAGTGAAGGTCCTGTAAGGACTGGGGTTTGATCCTGTGATTTTTCCTGGCCTGCTTACTACCTTCTCTAATGCCTTGTGATCTGTGTATGAGCAGTTTCCATACCAGACCATGATGTTAGTATGCTTTTGATCATGGCCAGGTAGAAGGTCATGAGGATGGAGGGAGGGAAGGTTTGCACTGTGTAGTCTCCAGAGGAAGAGGAGACATTGTAGAGCTCTCTTTACAAGGGTGGAGGTATTTGTTGCCCAGCTTAGGTCTTCTGAGATGTGCACCCCTAGGAATTGGGTACTTTCCACTGCTGTACCACTAATGGTGGTGGCTGCGTGGGACCCTTGCTTCCTCCTGAAGGCAACAATGATTTATTTTGTTTTGTCAACATTTAGTGTTAGGCTGTTGTCAGTGCACATCTGGTTAGTTGGTTCACTTCCTCTCTGTATGCCCCCTCACCTTCATTTCGGATGAGGCCAATCAGGGTGGTATCATCAACAAACTTGATGTGATTTGTCTGTTTTGCAGAGCTGCCATGCACCAGTATTGTGGAACCCCTGTGTTCAAGGTGATGCATTGTGAGTGGTTCTTGCCAACTTGAACAGTTTGGGGCCTGTCTGTCAAAGCTGAGGATCCAATTGTAGAGTGTATTTTCCATGCCTAAGATTACTTAGTTTAGACAACATCTACTGTGGTATTACAGTGTTCAAAGCTGAGCTGAACTCTATGAACAGCATACACACGTAGAAATTTTACCTACAAGATGGTTCAATGTGTGATGTGGTGACAGGGACATAGTTTCCCCAGTGGAGCGATTTGGTCTGTAGGCAAACTGTAGAGGATCAAGAGATGCAGGCAGACAAGATGATATATGTTCTATGACCATCCTTTCAAAGCATTTCATCCTCAATGGTGTGAGTGCAATGGGTCGGTAGTCATTTAATGTGATGGGGGTGACTTCTTTAGCAGAGGAATGATGATGGCAGACTTGAAGCATCTTGGCAAACTATCCTGTCTGAGAGATGTGTTGAAGATGTCAGCAAAGACAGGTGCCAGTTGATCTGCACAGTCCTTGAGTAGATGACCCGGAATCATTTCAGGACCTGCTGCTTTACTTGGATGGACTTTTCTTAGGTACTTTCAGACTGCCTTTAGGCCGAGACATAATGATGTAGCATTCCCGTTCATGAGTAGTTTCTCCGAGTGGTGTTTGTCTTCTGAAGTCTGTATTATCTACACATTGTGCTGACAGAGGTTTGTAATCAGTAATGTATGAAATGATAGAATTGCAGAAGGTCTCCATGGTAAAAACCCACCACTGTTCCTTATTTTGCAATGGATTGAGTTCTGCCAATTTTTTTCTTAATTTAAACTCATTTTACCCCAAAACTACTGAATTACCCCCACCAACTCATTTCCTCGCACCTTGGAATTACAGACTACAACATGACCTCAAGTTGCCTCAAATGCATCTCATATCCTTATCTAAAGCCAAGGAAAAATGTGGTGATTCATGCTTTTCTGTCTGTGATGGGGCAAGTTGTGAAACAGATCTGCAGTAAACTGACAAGTTATGCTGGACATGCATGAAAATCCTCTGCAGCATATGCTTAGTTTAATTAGAACCTTTAGACCAATAAATACTTTGTCATAACATTTATATCTTTGCTTTCTGCCTTTTTATCACTTACTAATTTTTTGTCCATGCATTTGATGTTTTTAAATATATGACTATTTTCTCCTTCATTTCTGTAGTTGCCACATTTTAAGCTGATTCTTATTGCAAAAGGTACAATTTAACAAAAATAAAGTTCTCTATTTCTGATCCTCATAGCCTGTTCTGATAATGTCCACTGTACACTGAAACATGTGCATTTACTAACTAAATATATACATTTAGTAATAACTATACTGCAATTATACTCTTCTGATGCATCTATTTAATGTCTGGTTTGACACTCTTCTGCCTGGAATTACAAAGAAAAAGGGTCTGCCAGACTGCCATTCCAGCCATCAAACTTTAAAAATAAAACACATTTTGACAGGTAAGACAGTCACATGCCACAGGTGCAAATAGTATGCCATCAGCAACAGTGTGCTCTCTCTCACGCACTTATAACACATTCCCCCATTTTCCTGTTTTACAGAAAATCAATTGCAGGCAATTAAGTACTCTGAAGAAAGAGAACAATGCTGCACCACATTACGATAGCCTTAAATATATATTCACAAACACAGAAAGGGTGGTGAGAACACACATGCCATCACAGGTTAAAAAGTTAGTGTGACAACATTGCTGTGGAGCAGTTCTGTAGCATCTACAGAACACTTTGTCCACAACAAGGGGTTATGCTGAAACTTTTTTAAATTTAAGTATAAAAACAAGTGTTAAAATTTTAGAATACCCGATGACATTGCAGCAACAAAAGTAAGCACATGGCCTAGAAACAGGATGAAAGTGAAAAATGATGCACACAACATAAAACTAGACATAAACATATTTTTTGACCTGGTGTCTTTATCAAAAACACCACAAGATTATAAAGACATTTTATATTTTAAAATTATTTCTGAACAAGATTCCAGCCAGGTCAAAACTATTTATTTGCAGGGTATAGTCACGAGACCAGATTATTTTAAATACAGCTTGGCCCGATATCTGTCCTGTCACAGAATCTGGTGACATACTGGTTATTCAGAAGCCTTTATAACATTTCTGCTTTTAAGGAATGCCCTGTTGCAAAAGGAATGCCCCACAACCTAGACACGGATCTAGAGTGTCTAGTTAATATTGGATGTAAAAAGTCAACTAGCACAATCAGTGTTCATTATTGCCTTGCTGTAGCCAATTACCTTTGTAGGGAATTTCCTCCTTGTTTTACTCTTTAAAGGATCATAAGCACTTGGACGTCAGTGCTCGCTATTTAATAATGCACTCAGAAACACAATACCCAGTAAACATGCAAGCATGGGCAGGGACAATATATTCATGTACACATCATAATCACTATAAACAAGCTGAATTATTATGTCTAAATATTTGTACAACCTTCTCCCCAACTCAAAGACCATCTCTACAGAAGTAGCAGCATTGTGTGAAAGAAAACTTACTACACTGAACTATAATTTCATAAACACAGATCTGCACACACAGTAACCTTTGAAATGGGAAAAAATATCACAATGCAATTTCATAGCCCAGCACTTGCTCTCAGAATAACCTTACTGTAGCCATTTTGAAAAAGAGGGCCTGCTTATTGTATAATTAACTCTATGCAGTTCTGAAGTCCTAAACTCAAGACTGTTAAAGCATTAACTAATACAGTTAAATTCTCAAAGGTAACAATGTGAAGCATGCTCATTCAGTTGTTTACAAAGTTACAAGTGGGCACTTATTACTCCCAGAGGTGGAAAGCTCAAGGATTAATCACAAAATTGAACAATCATGAGCTCCAGTCCAGTTTTGCAACATGCTCTTCCCGCATTACATATCTACTGCACCTGCATGTACATTTTTTTTTTTTATTTTACATTTGTTAACCGGGCTAGTCCAGCTGGATTGCATGTCCATTTTCAGTGGAGGCCCGGGGAGATAAGCTCCAATTGTGAACACAGAGATACAGTAAAGACATCACAATATCATACAAAAAAAAAAATTTTTTTCCAGATCATATCACACATATATATCCTGCAACAATAATACAAGGAAAGGATGTTATAATGCTAACTATCAGCTAATTCTTGAGGAAAGAAAATATTTCTTTCCAATGATTATACAGAAATAGGAAAGGTCATTTTACAGAATATTTGAGAAAAAAAATATACAGAAGGATTGAGACAGAACATTCATGACAAGACTTATGAAAATTACTTGAGATATTCACTACTTAAAAGGGCTATAGCAGAGGATGCACGATAGTGGTAGAGTAGAGGAAATCAGAGGATTAGTCAGGGTTGGAACAGGGGCATAACCAATGTGTCTTAAGGTGTTTTTTGAGTCTTTGTTTAAAAAGCGGCAGCGAGGGAAGTATAGTTAGCTCTTGTGGCAGCATATTCCAGTTTTTCCAGCGGTATTGTTGAATAAGGAGTCACCTGCCAGGTTATTAGACTTGTTTGAGTTAGCAAGAAGTTTCCTGGAAGATCGTAAAGAGTTGAGATTTCTGTAAGGGGTAATAAGGTTGGAAAGTATAGGGGTGTTTACAATGTGAAGCATGCTCATTCAGCTGTTTACAAAGTTACAAGTGGGCACTTATTACTCCCAGAGGTGGAAAGCTCAAGGGTTAATCACAAAATTGAATAATCATGAGCTCCAGTCCAGTGGAAATGGAAGGTAATTTAGCACAACTATTTTTTATTTATTCTTAAAACTCCCTTTTCCCTGTGAAGTTGCTATGAGAAATGTCTTTAACTGCAGACTGTTGTAACTATACAGTCAAAATGAACAATTCTAGCTTCCTTGTTAAACTTGAGATGTTTTGTATATTTGTTATTGCTCCCTTAGCAACAGTCAAGTTACCAAGTGTTTCCTGGTTCTAGGGTTTATTAAAATGTGTGACGTTTGCTTTTTATTCCACACAGTTGCCATCCTCAACGTCAGCAGCAAATAAGCAGAAGAAACCAGCCTCTTATGAGTTGCTTTCCTAACAAGGAGCTTCCTCTTCACCCTTCTCCTCGACTACAACAGGAAATATTACCAAGCAGAAGGTGAAAGGCCAAACATATGCTTGAAACGGTACATGCTAATCATATTTCTGGAGTCCCATGATAGAGATTAGTTAATCATCTTTCATGTTAAAATAACTGCAATACAACACAGTCAGTATATCACATTTACCATCACTGGAGCATACAGTGAAGTTTCTGCATGTGTAAGTGAACTGCAAACTTAAGAGCTTAGCCCCTAAATGCAAACGTGCTGAGATTTTACATACAATGCCATCCTGATGAAATGACAACTGGTAGTACACGTGCCGTTCAAAGGTACAGCTCTGCTTCCAAAATGGAGAAGTGTTATGCATTATACCTTCATTCTTTACTGATAATATCCAAGCAGAATGCTTCCTTGTTCTAACTTACAAAAATAGGCTACTCCATCTACAAAGATGTGTTACAGAGACAGGAGGCAGTTGCTTCCAGTGTACACCACAACACTTGCAAATATGCAAGTTCATTTGTCAATTAAGTATGCTAGCTAGAAAAAGCATATGTATCATTACAAATCAAAAGGGCTATTACAATAGAACAAGTGAATGCCTAATGTCAAGTTTATATAATAATAATAATAATACAGGTAAAAATGTATTCTTCATTAGTAATTGGACATCAGCTGTTGTAAAACTTGGCTAGATTTGAATTGCTTGTTTATATGTTAACCTGTTTGTTTACTAGTAAATTGATATGAACTGTGACAGTTTAGACAAATTTATCTTTCACAGTTTACTTGTATACACAATTGGTTACATGCATAAAATACAATTTTATGTGCAACTGTATATTTTATTTCTCAGCATAGGCATTCTCTGCCAACAAACATAAACACATAACATTCACAAACCATAAGAACATCAACAGCTCAAGAAGAAAACACTGTAATGTGCCAAACTATTTGTGAAACAATGTAACCTTTATTTAACAAACTGTAGCTTACAATCACAACACAATAATTGCTGCTATCACAGGCATGCTTGTGTCCACATGTTTCAAAGTCTACCACAGTACAAAGGTACTAGACTTAACTTTAAGAATGAAGAGGTGAAATATACAAATTCTGTAACTCACAGGTAACTAATAAGACAGGTACAGCGAGTTACACATATGGTACCACACACAACAAACTTCTCATTTCCTGACTCAGTTTTCAAAACATAATCTACCAAGTCCATTTACATGAAACCAGCCAAATGCACTGAACTTAAGGAGTCCTCCTTCTGACAAGTATGCAAATGTTTTAATTCAATTTACATTTAGTTATATGTTAAGCCAGTAAGTGAATTGCTCCATCAGGGATACCCAAGGTTTCTAGGCAAAGCTACTTCCTTATGAGACATAATTAACTATTCCACTATGATGTGGTTTAGCAAACTTAATGAAATGTCAGCAACACTATATTTGAAAAAAATACAGTCACCCATTCAGGTAAAGATGGTCAAGTAAATCAGATACAGAACAGGACCCGATTTTAGTACTATGAATTTCTAGGGCAACAGAAGTATACATCTGAAGATTTATGCTTACAGCTAAAGTCTCACTGGGATCAAGACATACCATGACAAGGACATAATTTACAGATGACTAATCATCCTCCTACAGACCTCAGGGTTTGTATTGTCATAGAATGCCCCCATACAGAAGGCTGATAGGGCTTGGTAGACATGGTTACTTCTTTCAGATGCCCAGTCGGGGCTAGGGCTGTCAGCTTTTGAGATGCCCACAATGGGACACTTCTTCCCGAAATGAAAAGTTTTGCAGGGCAAATACCAGCCCTCAACCAACAGAACAGGTTTACTTATTTATCAAATAGTGCCATACATCATAATAAGACGCCTGAGATGAAGTATCACAATTTCTCTGCAAAATATTTTCTCGTAATTTAATCTGGCCATTTGCTGTTTATCAGCCCAAGACACAGCAATCCACCTAGCAGTCCCAACATATAGGTTGACCGGGCATTATTGCCGTACAGTATAAAACAAAAGGAACTGCCACTTGTTACCTTTGCATCCCTCCCGTCTCTCACCGCTACAGCCACAGCCTTCTAATCTTCGGGTTTTACCGTCACCATGAAAACAGTAACAAAACCCATGCAACTGTTTCAAATTGAGTCCCAAACTGCATTTAACTATTTTGCTTTACAGACACTGACAGATTTTCATTTTTGGTTTTCAAACACATTTTTCATTCACTTGTTTAAAATGTGATGCTTACAATACTGCCCAGTTCATCGCCTACCTGGGAGTGCATGAACTTAATGATAGATGCACGAGTTCCCTAACTGACTTATCACCGTAAGACCTGAACACGTCTCATCCCAGATGAATCACATTGTTCTAATAATAACCCACAATTTTTGTAGTGGTACACCGTTGGCGGCATGCATGATCCCAGGCACCAGCACTGAGCAGTACAAACTGTCACCATGAATCATCTCTGCAGCTTCACTGAACTAGTCAGTAACCCACCCCGACATCATGACTAACTCACCTCCCAGCCAGTAACAGAGGAGCAGTGACAACCCATAATTAGGGAAAAATGGCACCTTAGCTCCAGAAAGGTCCAGCCTCTCCTCCCCCGTCCTAAAGTGGGATTTTTACATCACCGAGTGGGACTTAGTAATTCCGATCCGTAGGTTAACCCAAAAATTTACCCGGAAAAGCAACACTGTGCAATTAATCTGCCCCTGTTTCACAATGCAGGAAATGTAAAAGAATGCAACACAAATTTCATAGACATTAACGGTAACCAACAGCTTCTCAAAATAATAGTTTTAAAATCGGGGACTTGATCAGTACAAAAGTGGCCAGTTACAAGGGTTTGTACGGGACTCCAAAACATTAGCAGCATACTGGGGTCAGCACAATAAACACACAACAAAAGACTACAGCTGCACAGGAAGCAGCAGAAATGTATAAGGTAACAAGCTTTCTGTATAAAATACCACCCCAAAGTCCGAAAAAAACAAACATTGTAAATCGGAATTTCTAAATGAATTCACTCAACAGCAAATTAGCAACTGTAAAGGGTCACTTGCCGCACAGCGCCCCCTCCCCCGTTTAAACATTACAGCCAGGAGCCAGTTAACTGCCTTAATCTTGTTACAAACCTCACTTAGCTTTCAAATGCCAGAAAAGCCTGAAGTACAAAGGCGACTCCTGTTGGAAGACGAAGCACATCTCATCTGAAAGAAATGAAACAAAGGCACGGGCGCCTCTCTGACTGGAGCACTACGGAAGCTCTCTGCACCGGGCACTAATATGATGGCTATACAGAGGAATGGCTGACCGAAATCACCTTGTGCTTGGAGGATCAGGGCATAGCTTGCAAATATTTTAATTATGCTGACATGTTAAAAACTTGCACTGTAGTTCCAGGGGTCTATGACTGTACGCTCCTATGAACCAGTAGTGGTTTGGATCTCTATACTGACAGACACTGTGTGTGAGCTGTTACGGGTCAGTGTTAAGCTCCTCATCACCCAGTTTAGCACTTTTAAGAAGTCAGCGCATGCAGTTTGAAAATACAAGTACCACAAAACCTCACAATCCCACAGCAAGCTTAACATCTCCACACTAAACTCGCTCCTCTGCCAACATTAGTGACCCTTTAAATTTAGAACATCGAGGAAATAGACTACTTAAGGTTAAAAATGAGGACAAGTTCTCATAATGCGGTAGACTTAAGAGGTATGCCAGTGACAGTGACCAGAGAGAGAAGGGGGCGGGGGGGACTTAAATGTGTATGGGTAGGAGGCTGTGCAGTCCGTCATGTAGGTAGGCGTAAGCTGGCATCAAACCACCATGACTGGTGCGTCTATAAAGTACGCCACCAGCAAAAACTGAGGAAATCAGATATGACTGAAATCTAAACACTGTGGGCCATCACTAAAGCTGCAAGTAGTAAACAGAAATGAATTAGCTCCTGACACGATAGTAGCTATGCAAGGGGTGCGGGGCCAAACACAATTTCTGCTTTCCAACAATCATGTATGTGGAACAGAATGCAAGCTACCCGTTCCAAATGCCAATGAGCCACAACTCCCAGTCTAAACAGCTGTATATAAAGTGCGTTTATGGTTAGTTTTTGCTACCAATGCACTTATAATCAAGATCCCCTGCAGGTGACATCACAACCTGCAAGAAAAAAATATTCTCTTGGCACAGAGCTGTCCCCCAGGGGCACAAGTCCACAGCAGTAAAGGAGCAAGAAAACAGGGTGTAGTTTACATTTTAGTAGTGTTAACAAAGGCTAAACCATGCTATATTCTCTGAGCAGCCACTGTGTTTAGAATTACGATTTCGGATCACATGGTCATCAACACCTGTCAATTTTCACACATCCAAGCAAAATCAACCAGATTGAGATAAGGTACTCAAAATGTACCTTCTGAGTGATAAAACTACATCGTACACATGTTTCTAATTAAAAAAAACTCCCACAAAAATAACTACGTACTTAAACATAGGCCAGTTCACTCTTTCGAATGCCCAGTAAGGCTACCACTGCCTTGGAGACAGTTTACTGGCAATTCTCTAATCCTATTACTTGCTGATCAGCCAGCATTAATCTCGGCTAAATCAGACAGCAACTGGTTCGTATCCTCCTCCTCCTCCCTCCACCACCCTCTGGAAGCCCAGTCGTGATTCATGCACCAATCTACAAATGGTTAATTGTTGCCCGCACACGACTCGACGAGTCGCACACAACCGTCTGACAACAAGTCTGGGGGATTGCTCAATGCTTTGTCAAACT